>NC_133423.1:5412500-5542500 GCF_049350105.2 Macaca mulatta
TTTATGCTCTGCTTCCTCTTGAATGCTTTCCCGCTTAGAAATTTCTTCCACAAAATACCCTAAATCATCCCTCTAAAGGTCAAAGTTCCACAGATCTCTAGGGCAGGGGCAAAATGCTGCCAGTCTCTTTGCTAAAGCATAAGAGTCACCTTTGCTCCAGTCCCCAAGTTCTTCATCTACATCTGAGACCACCTCAGCCTGGACTTCATTGTCCATATTACTATCAGCATTTTGGTCAAAGCCATTCAACAAGTCTCTAGGAAGTTCCAGACTTTTCCACATCTTTCTGCCTTCTGAGCCCTCCAAGTCTCTAGGAAGTCTCAAACTTTCCCACATTTTCCTGTCTTCTTTTGAGCCTGCTAAATTGTTCCAACCTCTTCCTGTTACCTAGTTCCAAAGTCGCTTCCACATTTTCAGGTATCCTTACAGCAGCAACCTACTCTCTGTGGTACCAATTTACTGTATTCATTTGTTCTCATGCTGCTATGAAGAAATATCTGAGACTGGGTAATTTATAAAGGAAAGAGGTTTAATTGACTCATAGTTCTGCAAGGCTGGGGAGGCCTCAGGAAACTTACAGTCATGGTGGAAGAGGAAGCAAACACTTTCTTCTTCACATGGCAGCAGCAAGGAGAAGTGCAGAGTGGAGGGTTGGAAAAGCCCCTTATAAAACCATCAGATCTCGTGAGAACTCACTCACTATCACAAGAACAGCATGGAGGTAACCACCTTCATGATTCGATCACCTCTCTCCAGAGGTAATCGTTCCACAATACCTGGGACTATGGGAACTACAATTCAAGATGAAATTTGGGTGGGGACACAACCAAACCATATCAGTATGCGTAAATGACAATACTCTGAATGTCACTGGTCACTGCCGATGTGCCCTCTGCTTTGGAGAGTGCCACCTTGCCCTCACCTACCTCTTGGACCATATGAATCTGCTGGGACTTCCATTACAAAGTACCACAGACTGGGTGGCATGAACAACAGAGAGGGATTTTTTCACAGCTCTGGAGTGTGGGAAGTCCAAGGTGCCAGCAGCTTCTGTGGCTGGTTAGGGCTCTCTTTCTCATTTGCAGATGGCCACTTTCTCTCTGTGTCCTCATTTAATGGAAAAAGAGACCTCTGGCTTCTTTTTTTTCATTGTAAGGGCACTAATTCCATCCTAATAGTCCCAACCTCCTGATATCATCTACACCTAATTACCTCCCAGAGGCCCCCCTCCAACTACCAACATATTGAGGGTTAGCGCTACAACATGTAAACTTGGGGGTGACATAAATGTAAGCCCATAACAGGGGGCATGGGAGACACACGATCAATCATCTAAGACTCCAAAAGAACAAGACACCAGCATCAACCTAGCTAGTAATGCTTATAAAACTTACTTTCTTTTTAAGAAAGATACACACACACGCACGTGCGCACACACACACACAATCTTCTCACACTCCAGTAAATCGCTGAGCATACCAAGCGTGCTACCTCCACTCTCACTGTGAGGCTCACTGGATAAAGGGTTCACCAGTCAGCTGGAAGACTGTTCCTCCCACAAGACCTTGCTCACCACAGGTGCTGGCGGATTTTAGGAACTGAATGGAGTTTCCTTTCCTCATCTATGAAATGTCCAGTACCCACATTGAGGGTGGGTATCAAATAGCATATTTTATTTAAAAAATAACAAAAAATAACATATTTTAATAAAATAGCTATATTTTATAAAGCAAAAAAAAAAAAAAAAAAAAAAAAAAACAGAGAAAGAAGACTAGCAGTCTCTACATTTTTACAAATCTCCTCAACGTCAGTATGTAAATGTCCAGATACCTCATCCTAGAGCTGCAGTGGTAGAGGACAGATGAGCGGCTCTCCCAAAGGAGCTTCCTCGGTGTCCTTCAGTAATCTGCTTTTGTGATGAACATGTGCACTTGTGAATTCTTCACATGACGAGTTATTCAAATATCTCATCGTTCACTTTAATCCTGTTCCCTTTCATTGGTTGCTCCAGATAGATGAGGAAGCTGGCCTAACCCTACTATGTACTTTAACAGATAAACAACCAAGACCAGAAGGCATTAAGAAAGGGCCACACAGGCCTTGTCCACGTCTGCGTTTCTTGTGGGGCCCTTACAAGATGAAATGATGCTGGGTGATCACAGGGCTGTCCACACACATGCTTCCCGTCTGAGCACTAGGGCTGGCTGGGTATCTCACTGCCTGGTGAAAGCCTTGTTCGCTCCTTACAAAGCTTCCCACAGCTTCTCTGAACCCTGCTCTTTCCAGAAGGATAGCGCATTACTGGACCATCATCTGTTTTCCCAAAAGGCACTTTAGAGCCCTGGGTGTGATGCCCATTCATGTGATTTGATGTTTTTCTACCATTTTTGACTTGGGTGAACTACAAATAAATGGCATTTAGAAGCACAGCACTGAATATTCTGGAAGATTAAAGAGTTCACACATGGCCAGCATTTGGAGTCTTAAATCATTCTAGTCTTAAGTGTTCCTTTTACTTTCAGGGAGGAGGGTATGCAAGGGGTTTGGGAGAGTGAACACCATGGATGGATTATCTCATTTTATTTATCCTGACTCTTCGTCTATCAAACCATGCAATTAAAAATAGTACAAATGGAGCCTCCTTCAATCAAAACAAAGCATGAATCCATGTTAGAGGATTTACTGGCCAGGCTTTCTGGATAGAGCTTTCCAGATCTTTCTGAAGACAAAGTGGCGAGTCAATTTGTAGTGAGACAGCAAGGTGTGGACTTCTGTCTCCTCCCGCTCCTCCCCCTGCCTCCGTTGCTTCCCCTCCCTCGCCCAGCACATTCTTTTCAATACACTGATAACGAAATCAGAGACAATGTGTAATTATACAGAAGAAAAATCTGTCAGAGGATAGCTGAAGTTGCTTAAATTTTGCTGATTTACAAAGATAAGAGATTTTCCCCCCACTGAAAAAAAAATACCTTTTTGCATGTGTAATGGCAAACAACCTCCTGCAAAGTCAACTCCTTTTCTGAAAGTCATTGCTAGTTTTATAATTTCTGAGTCATTAGATAACAGATAGAACTCCACACTGAGTGGTTTCAAATGTTTATGGTCTGCAATTCATTCTTAATGAGCTCCCTCCATGTCTTTATTCTTCTCCGCACCCTCCTGCTGGGAAGTGTCTTACTCTGCCTTGCCTTTTGTTAATGATTCCACAATCATTTCAGAGCCATTTCTCCTGCCTTATGTAATTCTGACACTGCGGAAGAGCCCAGCTCACTGCCTCGCAGTTGGAAATCTAACCTTTAATGTATTAATTTCTCTTGCTCAAAACAATTTAACCTCTGTCTTGGTTTTGTGATTGCTAAGTGTTCCAATTAAATGCCTCTTTCATTTTTTGTCCTGGAGGGCTTGATCCTACCCAAATTATGTAGCACACATCCCACCTCGCCACGAGGAGCACGCTGGGGCCCCTCGTGTGCCCACCATCCATCCATTATCTCTCTCATGAGTGCCTGTCACATTTTCAAAACACCTCCTTCTCCAAAAAGATTAATTAAAGTAGTTTTAAATGAGGCAGCATTGTCTGTGGAGGAGAGACGAATCATCCTAGCCCAGAAGAGAGAGGCGTCCAGGAGGAGAAAATATTCCTCTCCCGCCCCCACTTCTGAATCGATGTGATCAACAGGAGCCGGTGAGCAAAGGGTCACTCTGCCGTGGACCGGCTGTGTCAGGATGCAGCCCCTGCCAGCCCGAGTGAGGTGGGGAAATTAATCACAGCCACAAAAAGGCTCTGGACACTTGCTTTTTGAATTCTACCACCTGCTTCCAGGCAAAACAGGTCCAGTAAGAGGGAAGATTTGCTGAAGGATTCCCACACATGGGCGTGGGGCACCCAAGTCCTTGACAGTCAGCCCAGGCACATAAAAGCAACTGGGAATAAAATGAAGCAGCCAACACGCAGCCCATCACACAGGAGGCTCACTGCTGCTCCTGCTGGGGGGCACCCCCCTGCGGTCAATGCCTGGGAGCAGGGAGCCCCGTCCTCTGAAGGGCCTCACTTCAAATTGCCCATTGTCTTGGTACCAATGAGTTTATAGTCTCCTGCGGTTCTTTCAGAAGCTTAGAAAGGGCGACAATTTGGAGCTGGGGTCGGGGGCCTTATCAACCTCTGGTCCAACTCAAGAGTGTGCCTATAGGAACAGCTCAAATTCATTTTGATGAAAACTATTTGCAATTAACCATTCTATGGCTTTAGAAGAGCTTCTCCAAGGCAGTCCATGATTGGAGACAAATATCTCTAGGAGGGCCACGTAGCTAGGGCACGCCCACTTCAAATTTGCATTCAAACAGTTGTTTACACATCCATTAATGCCATCCCATCCGCATGCCTGTGGTCAGTCCAGCGGCAAACCAGGGGTATAGGTTGGTGGGGGACTGAGACGGTCGGGCAGATTTGCCTGTCTCCTTCCTTTGGGAGCCAACAAATGGATGGTTTTGGTAAAAACAGAAATGCCATGCATAGAAGGTGCTGTAACAACCAGAGGTCAGCTAACTCATCGCTAGAAAAAATTTACACAAATCAGCAGGGTGCATTGACTCATGCCTATAATCCCAGCACTTTGGGAGGCCAAGGCGGGTGGATTACCTGAGGTCAGGAGTTTGAGACCAGGCTAATCAACATGGCGAAACCCCATCTCTATTAAAAATGAAAAAAAAAAAAAAAAAAAAAAAAAAAAGCTGGGTGTGGTGGCAGACACCTGTAATCCCAGCTACTTGGGAGGCTGAGGCAGGAGAATTGCTTGAATCCAGGAGGCGGAGATGACAGTGAGCCAAGATTGCACCACTGCACCCCAGCCTGGGCGACGGAGCAAGACTCTGTCTCAAAAAAAATTACCCAGCCTCAGGGATTTCTTCATAGCAGTTCAAACAGACCAGGACTGGGAGGGAGAGGCTGATCATCACTGGAGCTGGGGGGCAGGTAGCTGGGATTCACTGTACTGTTCTCTCTACTCTTATATATGTGTGTGTGTGTGTGTATGTGTGTCTATATATATATATATATATATATATATATATATATATATTTTATTTTTTCAGATGTAATCTCTGTCACCCAGGCTGGAGTGCAGTGGTACATTCTCAGCTCACTGCAACCTCTGCTTCCTGGGTTCAAGCAATTCTTATGCCTAATCTCCCAAGTAGCTGGGATTACAGGTGTGCACTACCACGCCCAGCTAATTTTTTGTTTTTGTTTTTGTTTTTTTTTTAGTGGAGACAGGTTTTCACCATGTTGGCCAGGCTGGTCTTGAACTCCCGACCTCAAATGATCTGCCGGCCTCAGTCTCCAAAAGCGCTGGGATTACAGGCACGAGCCACTGTGCCCGGCCATCTTACACATATTTAAATGTTCTATAAACATTTTTATAAATGGCTGAGAGTGGTCCCTCCTGAGCTTGAGCCTCTCTGTGGCCGTCTCTGTCTTGCCGTGAAGAACCCAAAGCCCCTCGCTGAGTTGTACAGGTCAGCATGGCAAGGAGGACTCATTATCCCACCATTAAGACTTTCCTTTTCCAAACAAGGAGCCCCAGGCATTGTCCTGGGACTCTCAGACGTAGATGAGTCAACGCACACGTGGCTCTTGCTGCCTGGGTCTCATCTTTCCAAGGAGGCTGGAAATGGATCCCACAGCCCCCTGCCTGGAGTCTCTTCAACAGATACATTTGCTGGGGTCATGAGGGGTCATAGGAGGTCCTATAAAAAGAAATCACCGCAGCAGGTTGAGTTTTCACCTGTCCTATCTAACATACTGCAGCACCTTTCTGCCTGATTACAAAAGCCTTGCTTTCTTTATTACAAACCCATAGATGCTTATTGCAGAAAGTAAAAACACAAACAGGACAAAAGAGGAGAGAATAAAACTCACCGTAATTTCACCCCATATTTTTTTAAAAATGAGAACAATTATATACAGATTTCCCACTAAATAATTCTCAGGTTAAAAAAAAATTCCTCCATGTTTCTCAGAATTGGGTTAAAATGAGTTTGAAAATCTTAGCACCTCTCCTACTTGCAAAGAAATTTAAAAGGGAACTGGGACCATTTTGTTTTATTTATCTTTTTTTTAGAGTTCTCTTATTTTAAAAGCAAATGAAAATATATTTCGGGTTGCATGAGAATTTCTGAATGCTGGAATGAAGCAGATGCCTCTTCTCAAGGTTTCCATGACATGCCAGCCGGTGGTGCCATCCTAGGGGCCAGGTGGGGAGATTAGGAATGAAAATCAAGTCCTTATTTGTTATTTGTTACATGGCTCTGAAGAAGCTGCCTGACCTGTCTCCATCTCAGTTTCCCAGTATCCCCTTTGCTGGGCATGGTAATGACTAATCACAGTAGCAAAATTGCAATGTGGCAGATACTGCATAAATAAAGACTGAATTATAAATCTTTTGTAATGATTACTTGGCTAAGAGCTGCCCTCTGAAAATCATAAGCAGTCTTTCTAGTAATCCCTACCAGTGCCTTTCTCCTATACACATGTTTTGGAAGCTAAAACAATTGTGATTTTCCCCAGTAGGCTGGAACAATCAGACCTAGTTCTGAGTCTCTCATTTAGGCAATATTTTTGTCCCTTGTTAATATCCACTTTGCTGTATAAATAGTAATCAGTTTATTTTTCCCCTTCCTGGGGGGAGGAGCAGAGACGCTTGACCTTAAACCAAATTAAAGAAGAAACCTTTTCTTTCCTAGAAATAAGTCTTCCAGGTAACAATTATTTGCCTTATGTTTGAAACTCAGGGTCAGAGCCTAAACTGATGCTGTACTCAACCAGGTAATCCGGGAAAGACTGCTTTCTCTTTGGCAACCCTTGACTTGCACTATTTTCTTTTTTTTTTTTTTTTTTTTTTTTTTGTCTTTTCTCCAACAGGTTCGCAATTAGAGACATTTACACTGCTGCAAAACCTTCTTGACAATAATTTAAAATGCTTGACAGTGGAAGCCAGAGATGTGCGAGTGAGGAAGAGTCTGGGAGGGGAACACAAACAGAAGCAGGAGCAAAAATGACTTTCGGGGTTGAGTGTAAGTAGATACTGCACTCTCCACTTTTGGCAATCACCTGATGCTTTGCATTTTGGCCTTTGGTATTGTGTTTCCTAGAGCCATTTTTATTGACACAAGGAAGCTGCAGCCCTACCTGTGCCAGGGGACGGGGTGACTGTAGCCCTCCACATGCATCCTAAGTCATTTCCCTTGGTGGTTACTGCTCCTCCATGTCACAGCTGCATGGCCTGGGCAAGGAAATGAACGATGGCAAACTCATTGGTCGGGCTGTAATGTTATGCTCTTGCAGAGGATAACTGAGATGTATCTTCAGACCCAAAGGTAGATGTTGGAGTGAACTGGGAATGAAGGCAAAACCTCTCTGAGTTCAGGTATCCTTCCTCGTAGCCTATGCCTCCCTCATCCCACCCTTGTTTAAAAGAAATACGACCCCCACCTAGATTCCAGACAACTGAATAGGATTTCCATCTTGGCATGGACAGAGCACTCAGGCCTGCAGATTCCTGAGCGCCAAGGATGGGAAGGCAGGGAGCCTGGGAAGGACTGGAGGTGGCTGGGGCCAGGACTTGGTCTCCTCGCAGCCTTCCCAGCCTTAGGGCCTCATTGGACTCTCCTTCACCCAGTGCAGGAGGACCCACCTCGGACCCTGGTTTCTTCCATTCAAAGGCAGACTCCAAACTAAGGCTGGGCACAGCGGCTCGTGCCTGTAATCCCAGCACTTTGGGAGGCTGAGGTAGGCAGATCACTTGAGGTCAGGAGTTCAAGACCAGCTTGGGCAACATGGTGAAAGCCCGTCTCTACTAAAAATACAAAAATTAGCTGGGTGTGGTGGTGCATGCCTGTGATCTCAGCTACTTGGGAGACTGAAGCACGAGAATTGCTTGAGCCCGGGAGGCGGAGGTTGCAGTGAGCCAAGATCATGCCACTGCTCTCCAGCCTGAGCCACAAAGTGAGACTGTCACAAAACAAAACAAAAAACAAAAAGCACAACAACACAACGCAAACTCAGGGCAGCATCAGAGGCCAGCAGTGCAGACCACTAGTGCCCCTCAGCCTCTGCTCTCTGCTCTGCAGCGCCTCTCCTGCTTCCGTAAGAACCGGATGTCAGTGTCTCCCAGGGACACCTTGCCCCAGACTTGCTTTTGTCTTCACGATTGGCATGATTGATTCTGCTCTCTCTGAGGGTTGTTTATGTGTGGCAACATGGAATAAAACAAGATGGGACGTTGTTTTCTCCTCTATCTCAGATCATGTGAACATAAGCAACTCTACCTGTAATTCTCAGAGGAAATCTTTGCTTTAGAATGTATGCACGAATCAGCTTTCTGCTCAATTGAAACTTGAAAGGGTGGATCTCAAAGAAGACACATAAAAAAAGAGAGGAAACTGTTCATGTTGCTCTGTTGTTATTATTTTAAAAGCTCTTGATGCATAACCTCTTTAAAATTGTGTTTATTTTATGTTGATATGTAATATTTATTTTATTTGTATTTATGTGAATATTTATATAGCTATAATAAAATTACATCGATTTATACTTTATTTTTACATCGTTCTTATCAATAGTCAGGGTCATACTATATCACTAAAACAACCAATATTCAAACATTATCCCTTCTGAATGATAGTTTTGCTCACTAGAAATTCACACAATCCTCTTGCCTATGTCCTGGTGTCACCAGAAAGGCCACCAGACACAACCATTGAAACTGAGCCCTCTGGACAACTGCTGTGACCATTTCAGCCAAGTGACTGCTCTTAGCCCATTCTGGGAAGCAGCACAGGACAGCCCTCCCCCAGCCCAGCTCTCCGGAATGTCTTGCAAAAGGCAAAAGGACAGCGGAGGTCATGTCACCATTCAGCAGTGCTTTGAGGTGGAGTCTGTCCTTGGGATCTTGAATGAACCAAAACAAATTTGGGGTCAACTCAGGGGCATTCTGGGGACACCCGCACAGTGGCTGCTGGGCCAGACACACTACGCCTGTGTCTCCTGGTCTGTGCGTAGCAGCTTGAGCGGATACAAGAGAGCTGGAGAAAAGTTAGGGCCTAAATAATAAAGAATAATTAGAAATTCTTGCCTCATGTAGCCACAGTTTTAGCATCTAATAATTATTGTTGCAAATGCAAATACTAGTCCCTGGGACTCCTTATGCATTTGAATCAATCTCTTAAAAACAATTGCCGCTCCAGATGAAAAACAATTTCTCAACAGCTGGAGAACATTTGCAGAAGGCAACTTTTAAAGAACAGAGAGAGGGAGAAAGACGGAGATAGACACAAAAGTAATCGTCAGCCTCCCTTGTCTAAAGAAGTGTGAAGTCTTCAGATGCTGCGTTATTAATTACTATACCTACAGCTATGCTCACCGCTAAGCCGCAGTTAGACTAGCAAGGAAAGGCAGAATAGCATTTTGTGTTGTCAGCACTGTTAATCAAAAATTACCCTGCCTTTTACTTTATTCAAAAACAGAGCTCTTTTTTTTTAAGAGTATCTTGTTACTGAGTTTTAAGGATAAAAAAATTGGAGGTTAGGATATCAAGGAGGTGCTCTTGAAAGAACTATATCTTGAATATAACATTTAGCATGGGCAAGCAAGGAAGACCTTTTTTCATTGTGCTGAATTGAAACATTCATTAGGCAGGATTATGGAGGAGAATGGGAAAAGGCGAAGGGAGGAGGGGGAGGGAGAGGGTGGAAGCACTAAGTCTTTCATTTGTGTATTTAGTTTGAAACTATGAATGTTTTGTGTCCAAAGCGCATACATGAATTATAACCAAGTCCTGACATTTTAGATTATATACCCATGGTTTATATTCTAATCTGTTTTATTTTGGCACAATTATTTAGATGCAAGTTTAATATGAAATATTGATTGGTAATGAGATCATCATAATGATAGTAATAATAGCTAGCACTTCGTAGCACACACCGCACACCAGACATTATTTTCCATGCTTTGACTCATTTAATCCTCATAAACCTGAAGAGGTGAATATTATTATTATACCCATTTTACAGATGAGGACACTGCAGTACCCACAGTTTACACAACCTGCTCGAGGTTACGGGGCTAGTAAATGGTCAGTGTTCTTCAACCTGGACTTGCGACTGTAGTAATTGTGCTCTGCAATCAGCGAAAATAGGCTGCCGATATTAAATTATCCTCGAATGTACCATGTTCCTGGTTGAAACAGTAACGAACGAGTGGAAGTCACATACCCCAAAGACGTAATCCCCGGGGTTGCAGAAATGCTCAGAGCAGAGGGCAAGCTGGCAAGTGGCCACATCTACCTGTGACTAGCTAAGTGGACCTACAGATGGTGTGACTTAGTTTTACTCTCACAAAATGAGCAGGTGGCTTATGAAAAGATTTGTACAAAGAGTCTGGGACTTGAAGATGGTACTAATAATGCTCAGACTAGCAACAAGAAAAGCAGCCATGGTCCCGCTCTGTTCAGCTAAATCAATAAACAAAAACAAAGAAAATCTAACCCATCCTCCACTGTTAATGATAGACCCCACCTTGAGCTCATCTTACATATGAAGATATTAGTTAATGGTAGTAGGAAGCCATTAGAACTAACAAGACATTTTGCAACTAAGCATCCACAACATGAATGCAAACCTCTATAAACTGAAAGCAAAAATATTTTTGTACAATTAGTAAATAAAATAAGTAGCTTAAAATATTTTGTCACTTATATATGATCATTTAATTTCTATGTCATGTATGTCTCACAACGCATTTAAATTATTAGCTTGTATACCTACTTTATGAAAGAGTAAACATGCATAGAGAGAGAGAAGTGCTCAAAAATCTTTCACTGATAGGATTATGCAATCAAAAAAGTTTGGAATCAAGCACACTGCTAGAGTTTAGTCCACCCCGTGGGGCCACTCTCAGGTAACCATGGTAACGTTAATCCATGGCCAACTGTCTGGCAAAAGCTTAGCAACTCAACAGGGAGACAGGGAGGAGAAGGTGGACAGAGCCGGGCAGACCCGTGTCCACCCCGAGTGCACCCTGGCTCCTCACATCATCACAGGGCTGGCCTTGAGCATCTGGAGGCATCAGGTCCTCAGGTGGGGTGGCTGTCACTCCACATCGGTGGAATGCTTTGTAGCTAAAGAAATACGCATAATTATCACCATGAGTTGATCCTATTAATGTATCGAAAGCTAAACAAGGGTCTAATAAATTGTCTGAGGTCACAGAATTTTCAACATGCAATCTTCAAAACCAAATTTACAAAGCAAGTTCTCATACTTTCAAAACTACCAAGAAAAAAAATGGGTTATTTTATGAGCAAATGAAGTCCCAGAAATGTAACAGAATTTCATGTCAGAACAAAATGATTTTCAGAAACTGAGAAGCATATATTTGGATAATATTCTATGTAGAGAAAATATGAAAAGAGGATTCAAGAAGAAACTTGAAACGGCCACACACATACAATATACGATATTCGCCCACGTGTATTTTTCTTTCGAAAATGCATGATTTTGCACGGTTGATATTTTTCTTTCGCTTTATTCATAATGAGATGTGTAAAGTAGCAGAATTTCCAAGTTATCACTGCAAAGACCTTGAATCATACTTCATATCTCTCAAAAATTCAGTCAGGTGGATGTTTCCTACTAAGGATTTAAAGCTATTTCACTGGCTATGCATTTTGCATTTTATAAATCATTAACATGAACAAAGTAAGAACCCAAACAGAAATACCCATTTCATAAGTGTGAAGACAGTTAACCTTTAAACAGATGGGTAGTCCCAGACAGCTCTGGAAAATTAATAGAGCTTAAACCTAAGGTCTCAGAGCTGCAGAATACATCTTTGGAGACCATGTTTTTGAGATCATCATAAATCAACTTTTTCCTCATCAGTCCCTCCTGCGTACCCAGGCTCCTAGAACTGCCAGGTTATGAATATGTATATCAGGACACATCAACGGATCCAGTGCTCTGGTCTCAAAGGTTCTGACTGTGTGTTCCGTCCGCCGTCCATCCTCCCAGTTCATGAGTCTGGAAAGCCTCACCGTGGTGGGCCTGCAGCCTGGCGTGGCAGTGGCACTGGGAGACGCCACTCCACATTCCAGCTCAGAGCCTGAGCACCCTTCACGCCTGACTCCCTTGGAGGGACGCATCTCCATTTTTATTTGTAAACCTTTGCTTACTAAATCAGCGGCGTTACGGGGGATTGTTTTGTTGTGAAAGCACTGCGTTTTTCCATGGCCAAGTCAGTTCAGATCTTAAAAGAGGCACAGCGAGAGATGGGCAAGGCTCCAAGCCGGGAGAACTGGAAGGATGAGGTTGTTGTCTCCCAGGAGATGGCTGCCTAAGCACTCACAAAAGACGTGGCTGGGACGCCTGCAGAAAATTAGACACACAGAAAGGAAGAAAATGACTAGCCAATGTTATCAACGTTATCATTTTCAACTATTTAAGTAGGTGTTTGGAGGCATTTTTTTAAGATTTGGGTGAAATTCTAAATGTGGCCACAAACCCTATAAGAATGTGGATGTAAATGGAATTAAAGCCAAAAGTTTGACCTTACTGAGCTGCCAGCCTCAGCTAGGCCAGTCCAGGGAGATTCTTTCATTGGCAACTGAGAAGACATTGGCCGTGGGAGAAATGTGGAATGGGATCGGGTCGTGTCTGGCCTTGAGACCTCCAGGGCCACTGCTCCGTGGGCAGTTGCAGAGCCAGCACACGGCTCTCTCTGCACAAACATTAAGCCAATCGGTGATGCTCACGTGTAGAGAAACTTCACATTCTTTCCCCCAACATGTTGAAAGGAAGAAAGGCATGACGGAATACGGTCTCGGTGTAGAGTCAAACCTGGAGGTGAATAATCCCACCAAGGACAACAAACAGCACTTTGTTCTTTCAACACAAGCCCCGCCCGAGAACATTTTGTCGCTTCCACTGAACAGGAGCCCTGGAAAGTTCATAAGGGACACATTCGCAGCTACTTACTGTTAGAAAAGTTAATTGAGCAGCATTGTCGCAAATGTCAGGAAATTCAACAAGCCTGAAGAATTCAATACAGATATGAACAGAACACGGACGGCAGAGACCCAGGGGCACAGGTCACGACAGCCCAGGTTGTCTATGCACGGAACACAGCCGTGACAGGGCTGCACCCAGAGGGACAGGCTCAGGCTTCCAAGCAGTGAGACCCACTTCTAGGGAGTGTTCGGCAGCACGTCACGCACATGCCATGAAGCTGTGGCCCTGTATCTTCTTTATTATTTTTATAGATACATCATTATTGAAGGGAGGCCGTTCCATTCTTTATGGACTGGGGCGTCCATCTGCTTCTCTCCTCCCTGTTCTGTGGGCAGTTCCCATCTTCCCGTGGCCCTGTTTGGAAAGAAAGGAACTGCGAGCTGTTTTACGAGGCGGGGAGGGCAGACAGGTCCCGCTCGCAGGGACAGGTACAGCCCTCCTGGAGCGGGAGACAGTCCGTCGAGGGCCACTTCCTGATGCAGGCACTGGGCTCGGAATGTGTGTTACATCCCCAGGAGTTCTGCATCATAAAAATCATAAAGAGTAACGTCCCATGTCTGGAAACAGAAACGATTCCTACGAGAATTTATGCGCTCAATGTAATTAATCTGCATGTTTGGGACATCTCATCACAGGCCTGTCTTCTTTGGCTAATTATTAAAGCCTGATTCAATGGACCTGCTCAGTTATAGTCCCAGATAAACAGCCCTTCTCCCCACCCACCCCCGAATTGTTTTACTTAAGGGTTTAGCAAATTCACCTGACAAAGAGTTAGGTTTCAACGTTGACCCTCATAATGTGATCTTTTCTCTTCCTGTTTTGTTTTCTTCCTTCTTAAAGAGATAGTCACCAGACGCAATTTCACTTTCTGTAGCCACAAGATTCAACAAGGCCTCGGCTGATCGCCCTTCAGTCCATCAGCGTTTCCCACCGCGTGGGAGAAACTTGACCACGTTCATTGTAGAAATCTATCTAACCAAGGGAGTTGTATGTAACAAGTATTTTCAGGCTTACTCTGTTTCCCAAACCTTTTATAATAGAAATTTTCACTATCACCTCCCTGGGCAAAAAAGTACAAAATCTGCATGTTTGTGTTTTAACTGCTAATAGATGCCACTTTGGCTTCTGACATGCCAGGGACCATGACTATCGCTGATGGTCACGGGACCACCTGTGTGACTCTCAGGGGAACCTGGTGCCAGTTACACAGTTTATAAATTAACAAGAAATGGAGGCTGATCTGAATGGGACTGATCTAGACTCTTTGGGAATTTTGTGCACTCAAAAAAGATCTAAAGATACTGCAGACATCATTCACCAGCGTCGCTTCACCCAGACTTTACACAAATGACCCAGCAGAGGTACCAGATGGACTTTCATCCTGCCCTAGCTTGAGTGTCCCAAAGACAAAGCGATGTCTTTAGTAATTACAACACTGTTGCTCATTGTTTATTTTCTTCTTATGAGGCCATAAGGCCCAGCAGCACCTTAGAGCACCAAATGTTCACTCGTGGCTGCTCCTCAGACAGGCATGGTGAGAAGAGGCCGGGGCTACCTCAAGTTTCCAACCTTAGCAGGGAGAAAAGACCAAGAACCTCACAGGACAATGTGGATCCCACAGCTTTATGATGTTGTTAAAGTAAGTGATCAACCAGTCTTGAAACTGAAACTGGAAGATAGATAGCCTCTTGCACTTTCTTTATGAGCACTCTTTGTCGCCTTAATTCCATTGTCCTCTTCCCGCCTGCCTTGGCCCCACCTGCAGCCCCGTGTTGGGTTAACCTGGCTCCGACCTCGAAGGTTCTCTCATCTTCCCAGCAGCAGGCTAGACACTGGTTGGTTTTCTTTTAGACATCACGACAGATGCTGTAGGTCACCCACTCATTGGCCATCCCTGTGCCCCTCGGCCCCCACCCTTTTTCCTTCCTAACAGAAGAATTTTGTCCTCACTCCTGCAAGTGGCCCCATCCTTCAGGGGTGAGTCACAGTCCCCATCCCAAAGGGGGACTGTAATTATCCAAGCTGAGTGACTGGCTTAGGTCTGGACCTGCAGCATAATTCCGGCCAATAAGACCTGGAGGAGAAAGGACAGTTCGGGGAAAGTTTTTCTCATTCTGAAAAAGGACACAAGACCCTTCCTGGGATGTGCAATGGCTAGATGTCTGGCTGGCAGGATTCAGGGCAAAAAGAATCTGCTTCCAAGCTTGGAGTCAGGCTGCATTCGGATGTCCTGTGACTTGCACCTGAATGAGGCAGACGCTCAACTCTCCAGCTGTCTGGCGCCTCCAGCCCTCACTGTTTATGCACCACCAACCCTGCTGGGGACTGTCCCATCAGAGAGGGCAACTAGAGCACCTTTGGCCCCCACCCCATTCCCAGGCCGGGCCTGGCCCCAGGGCACAGCCAGAGGAGTTCAGTCCAGAGGGCACATATTGCCTTTAGTCCAATGTCCTGATGCCCATCCGGGCTGGCAAGTGACCCTCTAAAATCACGCGAATCGATGATCAGGGTGAAGGAGAATAGCTCTAAACACAACTGGGGAAAGACATTGGTTCAGCTATGTGACCTCAAAAGGAATATTCAATAATAAAGTTTTGAATTCCATTACTGAGTCACTGAATAATACGGTTAGCATTAAACAAAATTTTATTGTCTGCCTGTTTGTTCCATAAAATAAATATATATTTTATCTAATCCAAATTGCATCCGACTGCTGTAATTTGTGAGAGGTGTTGCAATGCTTTTCTCGCTATTATTTTTAATGTGTTTTCCTAGATAATGAACTCGGGCTTAGAATCACAGAAATTAGAGATTGAAGGGCACTCCCGGGTCAGCCGACACCAGGCTGCCAGACTCAGGATGGCCAGGCGCCCCCGCAGGGCACAGGCCGCAGAAGCAGGGCGCCAGGACGGGGGTGGGGAGAAGACTTTACTTGGCCATTTCTGGTTTGATAGCTCCAAGTTGGGGGTGCATCTTCTAGAGAAAGCTGTAGTTTGCAACCCCTTCCCCACACAATGAAGATCTTTATTGTTATTCTCAGATACAGTCTTCTTTTTATTTGGGGGTGAAGGACAGGAAGAATAAAACCCAAGCGCTCTAGCTCAGTCATCTGTCTACGGGTAACTCATTACAAACTACAGTAAAATGACCAAAAGGCATCCCTCTCCCCTGTGTAACGAGTCACACCCTGGCTTCCAAATCCCCCTCTTTTTTTTTTTCTGAGAAAATACAGCCTTTTATTTCATTTCTTAAGTAAATAAATATTTAAAATACAAAACAGAATCTTACATGGGTGAAGAGAGTAGGTGACATGTATTTTCTTGGAAGGTCTTGAGAAAAGAGCATGAGCTCAGAGGACAATAAATAGCACAAAAGGATAAAGCTGTGCACACTCCACACACTTCACAACTGGATGGAGCAACACGTCCGGAACGTGTAGACCCACAGCCCACTTAATGCCACCTCTGTGGCAAGGACGCTTAATGCCACCTCTGTGACTGTCCGTGAAGACTCTGGAGCCTTCAGAGCAAGGCCCTCCCTGCCATCAGTGCAGTGAGTGTGCAGTGAGACGGGACACGAGGTCACAGGGAAAGGTGCACATGAGTGCTCATACACACACTCAAGCACATAACACACAAATGTATACAAGGACATTACACACACGAGTATGCATGCAGGACTGCACACGCAAGGACACAACACACACACAAGTACATATACACAAGTGCACACACAATTACACAACACATGCATACACACGAGTAAACAACACACATGCACAGAAATGAGTGCACGCATCTAGGTACACACATGAGCACACAGCACACACAGGTACACATGTGCAAGTGCATACATGAACACGCAACACACATGCACACACAAGTATACGTGAGTACACACGTGCGCGTGCACACGCAAGTACACAACACACACACACAGCCGACATTCCAGTGGTAGGGCTCCGCTCCCACTCACCTCCTCACCTGGGAGTCACAGATCTCAGGAGGTGGCAGGGATCCCAGGGCAGAATCCGTCTCCTGGAGATGTGGCAGAGCCTCCTGCAACCACAGGAGAGGGAAATGTGGGCATGTGGCCTGAGGTTGATGGCATCAGGGAGGTGAGTGGGAGAAGGAGAAGCTCCAAGGAGATCACTGTGACAGGGATGTCCCCACAGAATGCCCTGCCCAGCACCTGCTCCGACGGCATGACAGCAGGAGCCCAGGGCTGCAGGGCCCGTGGTCATGAAGGGTGCCAGCTATGGGCAGACCCTCTGCAGGGTACTGGAGGGGCAAGAGGCCATATTAGCAGCTACTCCTTGAAGAGGCTGAAACTGGATGTCACCCTGGCCACGCTGTACACCCCGTAGCCTCCAGGACATGGGAGGGTGCGGCTCCTGGGACCCGAGAGGTGGGGTGGTGTCTGCTCCCCTGGCCTGGGGCTGTGGTAATTTTTGCGTCAGGAGCATCTGTGGTGAGTAACGACACAAACGTCACCTCAGCAGGAGGGAGTGAGAGAGGTGATGACTGTGAGTATCAGGTGGCCCCCAAGGAATTTTTCTAGAATCTTCTACACTGTGGGTCTCAAGCATTTGGGTCTCAGCACTCTTTTACATCTAACTACAGAGAACCCAAATAACTTCAGTTTGTGTGGATATAACTACTGACAGGCCGGGTGCAGTGACTCACGCCTGTAGTTCCAGCACTTTGGCAGGCTGAGGTGGGCAGATCACAAGGTCAGGAGTTCAAGACCAGCCTGGCCAATAGGGTGAAACCCCATCTCTACTAAAAATACAAAAATTAGCCAGGTATGGCGGCGCATGCCTGTAGTCCCAGCTACTCGGGAGGCTGAGGCAGGAGAATTGCTTGAACCCAGGAGGCAGAGGTTGTAGTGAGCCGAGATCACACCACTGTACTCCAGCCTGGGTGATAGAGCAAGATTCCATCTCAAAAAACAAAATAAATTAAATTAAATAAAAAATAAAACAATGTTGATCTCACAGATCCCCTAAAAATCCCTTGGGGACCCCCAGAAACCCACCCCCCACCACCAACTGTTCCTGAGAGCAGCTGGTCTACCCTGTCCAGTAGAATCGGGTTGTTGCTAATCGGTTAACCTGTGTGATCAGGAAAATGTCACATGGGTGACATTTGTACAAGTTCTGTGTTGACCTTTGAGCTGGGTTTGGAACAGTTAATGGAGAGGGATATTGGAGAAAGTGGTGTAGAGATCCCGTTTTCATGATCCCAAGAGGTGAGATCCCAAATGCCCTCCAACAGCCACAGTGAAGAGCTGTCACTGTATCCTTGAGGCACAGCAATGTCCTCCATGGCACTGCTTGCACAGCCTTAGGTGGGGTGGGAACTAGTATTTACTGAGCACTTACTAACCACTAATTGTTTCATATATGTATTTAATCCCTCAAACAACTCCAAGGTAGAATCTAAATGAAGGAACTAAGAGTTAGAGAGGCCAAGTACATAAGAAAAGTGCTGGCAGCCATGTTTTCAGGGTGGCAAAGGATTCTGCCCGTTCTCTCCGTTACCTGCTGCATGTCACCTGTCTGCCAGCAGCTCCTCTGGGCAGGGATTCAGCAGATTCGCAGCCTCGCCCTGTATCCTGAGAGAGCTCCCGTTCAGATGAGGGCCATGGAACCAGGGAAGAGAGTTGGTAAAATGAGGTCACTAGAGAGCATGTGGGGCAGACGGCGCTGGACGTATCAGGCAGTGAGGCCGCCGGGAGGAGACTGCCACGGTCCTGTCTTCAAGGAGCCCTGGGAGGTGGGCGTCCACCCCCACCCCAGCCAGGGTTACATAGCCAAGAGGAAGAGCGGCGCCTCCCCCAGCAGAATGGCCCACTCCCAGGCCCCCACACAGCACATCAGGAAGGCACACTAGGGTCCGAGCAGCTCCCCAACCCCTGTTACCACATTTCATCTCCAAGGAGAAGTCAGCACCATTCCTTAGGATGTGAAGCTTGATAAAAATAAATGCCCACACCAGTTTTCCCAGGAGACAGGAAGAACACTGAGCCCCTTCTTTGCAGAGCACCCTCTGGTGTTCCATCCTACAAGGAGTCCTGAGCTTGTGCAAACCACGGGAGAAAAGCGTGGCCCAATGTTAAACAAAGAAGTGTCCTTGGGGATCCCTGCTACCTTCTTGCACGTCCCATCTAAGGGCAGGATGACCAGGGTGGGGAGGTTCCTGCACACAAGGTCATGCCATTGCCATGGTGAGGAAGGGCCTGCACTGTCTCCCAGCACCTCCTCAACAGAAGCAAACCACAGAGCTGGCCTAACCATTGGATGGAGGCATTGAGATGCCAGCATCATGAAGGTAGAGGACCCGTCTCTAGAATCAGACACGCCCAGCGCTTCCTCCAGCCTCTGCACCTTCTTAGAATTTCAACCTCTCAGCGTCTCAGGTTCACCTACCATGAAACAGGAAAAATAAAGCTACTCCCCAGTTGTTGGGAAGAGCCAAAGAAATGATGTTCATGAAACATTAACTAAATACTGTGATGTTAACCAGCTGCTGGCTTCAACCGACAGCTTACTCTGTCAGACTCTCTGGTGACTTCCGCCTGGACAGCCCAAATAGTCCGTGTGTTGGTAAAAAGACACAGATGACACCAGAATACATTTTCTGCCACACTTTAAAAAATACCCTTTGAGTCTGGATCTAGTACATAATTGTGCAAAATTTCTTCATTCCTGTAACTTGGGCTTGATTTAGAAACACACACTTCCCTTCTCTTTGTCCTGTACATACAAGGCCCAGCACACACATGTGCCAATGTTTGAAAATAAAGAAAGCTTTTGTGGCCCAGGGCTGTCAGATATTAAGGAAACTATATAACTTCCCTCTGATTTCTTTTTTTCTTCTTTCCGTTCCTTTTTTTTTTTTTTCCTTGACGTTGCAAGAGTATTTGTCAGGTGCTAGGTAGAGAATAATGACAGTGTATAGAAGAAATAGCCTGGGTGACCGTTCCTTTCTCGAGATGTGGATGGGTGCTTTTGAATTACAGAAAAAACTCCACTTTTTTAACTACTGAGTAAAAAGGGAAAAAATAACCACAACCCAGTGCTTTTACATTTCACATATGCTGTCTGGGTATGCAGTGCAGGGCACCGTGAATGAGTGCAGGATTTGGTATAAATCTTTTCCTATTTTGTGTTTCAGAAGGTATGCAATAGAAAACCCGTTCTAACAATAAATGCTAGTCACCTGAGGTCTATAGCTTGTTTTGTAGCTAAGAAAATAAAGCCTCCGCTCACCCTTGGCCAACTGAGTTACATTTTATGCTATTATTAATGCATTGCAAGGCTTTTTCCGTATCAATTTGAAATTATACATCTGGGAAATCCCAGTACAACGGCAGTCAACGCTTTGTTTCTCTGTGTGGCCCCTGCAATTACTAGAATGTGCAGCTATAATTTAGCTCAGGTAAAATTCAATCAGTCACCCTGAGCACAATGAAATCTCCATCTACAGAAAAAAAGAGAGAGGAGGAGGAAGAGGAGGAAGAGAAGGGAAGGGAAAGAGGGTAAGAAGGATAGAAAGAGGAAGATAAAGAAGTAGAAGGGGAAAAACCAGGAGGCGGAGGAGAAATAAAAGGAAAAACTGAAGAGGGGTTTCCTGCAAATGGCCCAGGGAGCCATAGGAGTTTCTACAACAAAATGATTAGAATATTTAAATTCTGGTTGTAATAGGAAATTTAGCTGAGGAGAAGCCATGCTAAGCATTGGAATTAACATGAAACAGATTTAAATCTATTTTACAGCCTTCTTGGATTCGTTATAAAATATAATATTCTTTGCATTAAAAATAGAAAGAGGAGAAGAAAGAAGGGAGATTTTGTTGGTGTGCTGAGTTTCACAGGGAGACGCCTGGAGATGGTGAGTAGGCCAACCTGAAAGGCACTGTCCAGTGGAAAAAACATTTATTGAGAGAAGTCAGCACATCATTTGCCTAACTTTAAAGTGGAATCCCACCGTCAAAGAGCCTAGGTTCTTTAAAGAAAAAGTCTCTGATGGCTCTACTCATTTTTTTTATTTCTTTCTTTTATTGCACAACTTTTACAAGTTATATAGGAAAGACTGTGATTGTTAATCAAATATTTCTAGACTTTTGTTCCACAATTGTTTCATAGACGTCATTTAGCCAAGAGCAGATAATTTAGCAATAATTCACTTAGAGGTCAAGCATCTTCCTTCAGGCACTGATAGGCTGGTCCTTGTGTTATACACATTTTCAAGGCAATAATTTGATTTACTATAATATTTTACCAATATGTTTGTTTGCTTCTGGTCACGTGACCTTGTAAATTCACACCTTGATCTCTTCATTCTGCTCTAAATCCCCCAGTATAGATAAAATGTCTTTAAACTTTTTATTTTAAGATTCTCTTGCAGTTGTAAGAAATAATACAAAGGGATCGCATTTACCCTTGACCCGGTTCCTCCAACATCTTTCAAAACTACAGTACAACACCACCCCAGGATGCTGACCCAGAGACAGGCAAGATACCGAACACTCCGGCCCCACAGGATCGCCCCTCTCTCCTTCTCATCCGTCCTCTGGCTGCCACTCCGTCTTTAGCCCCTGCAAACCACTAATCTGTTCTCTATTTCCGTAATTTTGCATTTCAATGATATTACACAAAAGTGCTCTTTTCCACCCAGCATAAATCCCTGAAGATCCATCCAAGGTATTACACACATTGGTAATCCACTCCTTCCTATTAGTGGAGTAGAGTTCCACAGCATGGATATACCAGAGTTTGCCTAACCATTCGCTGATGAAGGACATCTAGGTTGTTTCTAGCTTAGGCCTATTACAAATAAACTGCTGGCTGGGCACGGTGACTCACACCTGTAATCCCAGCACTTTAGGAGGCCAAGGCAGGTGAATCACTTGAGGTCAGAAGTTTGAGGCCAGCCTGGCCAACATGGTGAAACCTCATCTCTACTTAAAAAAAAAAAAAAATACAAAAATTAGCTAGGCATAGTGGCGTGCACCTGTAGTCCCTGCTACTGGGGAGGCTGAGGCATGAGTATTGCTTGTACCTTAGAAGCAGAGGTTGTAGTGACCTGAGATCACACCACTGTACTCCAGCCTGGGTGACAGAGAGAAACTCTGTCTCAAAAAAATGAAAATAAAAATAAGTAAAAAATAAAACTCTTGTATACAGTCATACATAGATTTTTATGTGGGCATATGATTTTATATATCTGGGAAAAGTGCCTGGGAGTGAAATTATTGGGTCGTATGGTAGTTGCAGGGTTAGTTTTTTAAGAAACTGTCAAACTGTTTCACAAAATGGCTATACCATTTTACATTTCACAAGAGAAGTTTGAGTGACCCAGTTTCTCCTCATTCTCACCAGGCCTTGGTGTTGTCATTATTTTTTATTTTAGCCATTCAGATAGATGTATAATATCTCATTGTGATTTTAATTTGCATTCCCCTAATGGCTAATGATATTGAACATATTTTTATGTAAGCACATAAAAAGATGTTTGCCATCTGTATGTCCTGTGAGATGAAATGTTTCTCTACGTCTTTTGTGAATTTTCTAATTGGATTGTTTGCTCTTTTACTGTTAGATTTTGAAAACTTCTTATATATTCTAGATACTAATCATTTTTAGATACGTAGTTTGCAAATACATTCTCAATTTCTATACATTGTCTTGTCATCCTCCTGACAAGGTCCATCATGGAGCAGAAGATTTTTATTTTTATGAAATCCGATTTATCAAACTTTTATTTTGTGGCTCGTACTTTTGGTCTAGAATCTAAGGACTCTTTAGATGGCCCTAGGTTAGAAAATTTTCTCTATGTTTTCTGTAAAACTTTTACAGTTTTACATTTTACCATCTTGTATCCATTTGGCATTAATTTTTGTATAGGATATGAGGTTTAGGTTGCAGGGTTGGTTTTTTGTTTTGTTTTGGACACAGGAATGTCAAATTACTCCAGCACCATTTGTTATAAAAAAAGCTGTCTTCCTTCCATTAAATTGCTTTTGCACCTTTTTCAAAAGTAAGTTGTTTGTATTTGTGTGAGGTCTATATCTGGATTATCTATTCTTTTGCACTGATCTACACAGCTACCCTTCTACCAATGCCATGCGGTCTTGATTACTGTAGTTACATAGTAAGTCTGAAATTCAAGAGACTGCTCCCATTTTAACCTCCTTTTTGAAAATTATTTTAGCTATTTTAGTTCCCTTGTATTTCAATATAATTTTACAATAATCTTGTATATGTCTACAAAAAAACCTTGCTGGAATTTTGAAAGGAATTGTGTTAAATCTTTACGTCTATTAATATTTAGGGAGAAACGATATTTTCAAAATGCTGAATCTTCCGATTCATGAACTCAGTGTGACCCTTCATTTATTTAAATATTCTTTGATTCTTTCATCAGGATTTTGCATATGCATTCTATATATGTTTTGTTAGATTTACACTTAAATATTTCATTTTAAGGGGTGGTTGGAAATGGTACTTGTTGTATTTTTAATGTCAGTTTCAATGTGTTCATTGCCAGTATATAGAAGTTTTTATATATTTACCTTGTATATTGTCACCTTGCTTGTTTATTAGTTCTAGGAGTTTTTTGAAAGATTCCTTGGGATTGTCTATACAGACCTCCATGTTATCTAATAGGGAGAATTGTACCATTCTCATCCTGATCTATATGCCTTTTATTTTATTTTCTTGCCTTATTACACTGACTCAAATTTCCAGCATAATGTTGAATAAGAGTAATAAGAACAGACATCTTTGCTTTTTTTCCAATCTTAGGGAAAAAGCATTCAGTATTTCACTACTAAATATAATGTCAGCTGGAGGATTTGTGCAGATGCCCTTTATCAAGTTGAAAAGTTGCCATCTATTTATGTTTCTCTGAGGTTTGTTTTTAACATGAATGGATGTTGAATTTTGTTAAGTGATTTTTCTGTATTGATTGACATGAGTATGTGATTTCTTTAGCCTGTTAAAATAATTAATTACATTAATTGATTTTTGAATATTGAGCTAGCTTATATCCCTGAAATAAACCCTATTTGGTCAGGGTGTATAATTTTCCATACATTGCTGAATTTTATTTGCTAATTTTTTTGTAAAGAATTCTTGCACCTATATTCATGAAGGACACTGACTTATAGTTTTCTGTTTTTGTACTGTCTACTGTTGGCATCAAAGTAATACTCACTTCATAAAGCATTAGAAAATGTTTCCCTCCTCTTTTATTTTCTAGAATAGATTGTGTAAATGTGACAATAATTCTCTAAGCATTGAGTGGAAATCTCCAGTGAAACCATCTGGGCTTGGAGATTTAATTTATGACAAATTTTAAACTATGAATTAAATTTCCTTAATAGATATAGAGCTATTCCTTGTATTCATTTTTATATTAGATGTGTTGTGACATTTTATGTTTTTCAAAGAATTAGTTCATTTAATCTAAGTTGCCAAATTTATGGACATATAATTGTTCCCAGAATTATTTTATCATTTTTAAATGCCAGTGAGGTTTGTAAGACCCTATTTTCATTCTCAGTATCAGTAACTTTTGTTTTTCTCTTTTTTTTTTCTTTGCCAGCCTTGCTAAAGGTTTGTCAATTTGATTGGTCTGTTCAAAAAAACAGCTTTTTGTTTCTTTGATTTTTCTCTATTGTTTTTCTGTTTTCAATTTTATTGACTTCTGCTCTTATTTCCTTCCTTCTGCTTGCTTTGCACTTATTTTACCCTTTTTCTAGATTTTTAAGGTGGGAGCTTATATTATTGATTTGACACTTTTCTTATCATACTGATATAGCCACTACTTCTTTTCTTTGATTAACATTTGCATGACGTATCTTTTTCTATCCATTCAATTGTGCTATATTGTTATATTTAAAGTAAGTTTCTTGTTGAAAGCTTATAGTTATGTCATACTTTCTAATTTGTTCCACCAATCTCTGTCTTTTAATTGATGTATTTAGGCAATTTACATTTAATGTAATCATTGATATGTTAGGTCTCATGTCTGACTTTTTTTTCCCTGCTTGTTCTTGTTGTTCTTTTTGTTTCTCTGTGTTCTTTTTCATGCCTTCCTGTGGATTACTTGAACATTTTTTAGAATTTGATTTTAATTTATCTGTAATCTTTCTTACAATAGACAGTGTAATACTGTCTATTGGTTTCATCATTCTACTAATTTAAATGAAATATAAAAACCTTACCTCCTTTTACATTCCTTACTTTCCCCTGATTATAATTATCTTTAATATATCCTTTTCTTATATTTAGAACTTTATCAGACAGTGATTTGATTTTTGTTTCAACCATTAAACACGATTTAGAAAAGTCAAGAGGAGAAACAAATTCCATTATATTTACCCATATTTTTGCTTACCTTGCTCTTCTTTGTTTTATGATGGTCCAAGATTCCCTTTTATCATTTCCCTTCTCTTAAGAGAACTCCTTTAGCCGTTCTTTTTGAGTAGGTCTGCTGGAGACAAATTATTTTAGTTTTCATTCATCTGACACTGTTTAGATTTCCTCTTTATTTCTGAAGAATATTTTAACTGAATATATGATTCTGGGTTGACAGTTCTTTTCTTTCAGCACTTGAAAAACATTCCATGGGTTCTCATAAAAAAAAATCCAAAGTCATCAAAATTATTTCTTTCCTCTAGGTAAGGTCCACTTTTTTATTGTTGCCTTCATTTTTTTTTTAATCTTTAGTTTTTAGAAATTTGATGATGCTATATCTTGGTGTAAATTTACTTGGGTTTATTCTGCTTGAGGTTCATGCAGCTTCTGGAATTTGTAGGTTTATGTATTTTATATCTATTTTGTCATCTTTTGCTAGAGAAGATAAGTTATTGTAAAGTTTTCTGTTTTGTTCTGTTGCTCTTCTCCTGGCCCTATAGCAAAAGGGCTTTCTGTCTGTGCCAACTGGCGTTTCTGGGTTGTCAGCTTTTTCAGCTCCATGTCTAGTATATATGAGGCAAAAAGAAAACCCACAGAATGTACCATTGTGTCATTCCTCGGGTCCTAACATCTCTGGGCATCTACTTCCTTCTCTCTATTATTCAGAGTCTCCTTATATTTGTTTCCTATATAATGACTAGGGACTTTAGTTTACTTAGTGGAAGGAAAAGGGTGTCTACTCTGCCTCAAAATGAAAACAGCCACCAAAACATATATAAATCCGTTTGAAAAGTTTAGCCAAGCTCAAGTGTAATGTGCACATCTGTATCCCCATTTCCTTAAACAAGAAGGAAAAAAGCCACGTGGAAATGAGTGTATCTAGAGAAGGTTTTCTATCCAGAAACACTCAGAATCAATAAAGAGTCCAGGTTCCCATGCAGTAACAGGTCCAAAGCACCCACCAGTACAAGGAGTTGAAGCCATTCTTATTTCAGGAGCTGAAATTGAGCTCTCCCGGTCACAAACAGGGGCTGTTGAAAACTCACTTATGTAGAGAGCATCACATGTGCAAGGGTGGGAAGAAGTGGGGAAAGCACCTGGACCACACGTCAAGAATAAAGAGAAAATCTTACACTTACTAGAAACAAAGATTACACGCAATTAGAATGATCACAGATTTCAAATCAGGTATAAAAAATGCCAGCACACGATGAAGTAATATCATCGGAATGTTAAAGAAAATACACTATCAATTTACAATTCTGTATCCAGACACATGATCACTCGATAATGTAGAATAAAGAAATTTCCAGACTTAGGAAAATGGAGAATTTACTAATTAAGAACCCTCCCTTGGAGGGAAGAAAGAACTACCAAAAATATGTGCTTAGCAGGAAGGAAAGCAAACCCAGAAGGAAAGGGGAGAGTATAGTATAATATGCAAGCCAAGAAATCAGTAAAAGAGAAAAAAAACATTGATAAATCTAACTGCTGATTTTTAAATAAATTTTTAAACAGAAGAAACTAATGAAAAGACTGAAGTTTGTGGACTTTTAAAATGCTGAAGCGGAAGTTCTAAATCAGTGCTATTCCCAATCCGACTGGGACATGTGTAAAAAGTAATGAGGTCGATCGTCTCCCTTGGAGAGTTTGGGAAGTACTGTTCTCCAAGCAACAAGAAGGGGAGGCTCAGGGAGAGGGGTTCATGGCAAAGTCAAAGTGCACTAAGATCCTTGTCTTTTACTGAAAGAAGTTAGAGATCAAGAATAAATTTAGATTTAATTAGAAATTTGTCCATCTGCTTCGAGGTATTAGACAAGTGTTTGCCAGGTTTTTTAAGCCATTTAAGGCTGTTTGAACAATTAGCATTACTAACAAAATAAACTCATGCCCAATGGAAGATAGTATATTTTGCCATTAAAAGTCATCAAAGCAAGTTTCTCAAATCCTAAATGTCTTGCAATTACCTTCTAATGTATTTTGCATAATTTTAGACAGAACGAACTTCCCATTTACAAAGTGAATAGCTCTAGAGTCTGCTGGTGTTTCTGGCAGATCTGAATCGCGATCCCATCCAGGAAAAGTCGATTCGGCCAGTATGAGGTATCTGGAAGCCTTTTTATGCACAGAAATGTCTTCTTGCCAAACTTCTTCCTAACGCAGCGCGGCCACTTAAGTCTCGTAAACATTCTATTGAATTTTTCAATCTAATATTTTGCAGCTTACAAATGTGCCTAACTTAATCACTTTTTAGGTTGGAAGAAAAGTAAATTCCTACATACCTCACCACTTTATGACTTCATTAATAATTAGCAAAGGTTTTAGAGGAAAGGGAGGGTTCAGGTAAGCTTTGTGGGATGGATGTGCAGGCACAGCTGGTTGTTGTTGTTATTTTATAACATTTTTCCTGGTGTTGCAAAGTAATGTTTTATATATACATATATATGTGTGTGTGTGTATATATTCATTTACTCATTATATAAAATTTGGGGAAAATTTTATTCACATCTTTTTTTTAATTGACAAATAAAAATTGTATACATTTATGGCGTGCGTCATTGTTAAAGAAATTAAGTGAAACTTACCGTAACACCACCACAGTGTCTGGAATTTTCTTTGCGGCCTTTCTTCCATGTGTAAATATGGCCACACCGCTACCATCAGCTCTTAGTGTGTCACGCACAGTGCAAAGTGCTTCATGCACACGATGTCTCAAATATTTTGCTCTTGAGGAAATGAAAACGCACTGGGTGAGTGTTTTGTCAAAGTCACACAGCCAAAAGGAGGAAGCTCCAGGATTCAAAGGAGAGTCAGGCTCCAAAGCTACAGCTTTCCCGACTAACACTGCTGTTGTCCTCTCTCCCGCCCTGAAAGGTGAATTATTGTCACACCAATGTTTCCGGTAATTCCCTGAGGTTCAGAAGTGCTGGGGAGATTGCCATGTAACAGACATGGCTGGCACGGGAACCCAGGTCCACTGATGCCACGACGGCTCTCTTCACCTTTTTCGGCCATCACCTCCATCCTGCTGGAACAGCCTCAGGACCAACACTCAGAGCTCAGAACAAAGGGAGGAAGAGAGGGGGATTTCAGGTCAGGAAGGCAGACGAGGCCACGTGGCAGGGGTCTCCTGGCCCTCCCGGGGCCCTAAGGGGATAAAAGCACAGAAGAGCAGAATAAAAAGGAAGACGGGGTGGGAAGAGGTGACACGTGGGATTCTTCCAGATTTAATAATTTTGTCAGCAGTTTTCTCACACCTAGTTTGGCAGCAATACATTTTTTAGCAACTTGCTATTATCAGTCTTTCAAAGGAGTAAGCCTAAATTTAGTGGAAGCAATGCTTATTTTCTACATATATATAACGCATTTACAACATATTTCATTAAATCACACCAGTATGATGAAAAACGAGAAACCAGACTAAATACGGCTGGGAGTAAATGCCAGCCAGTCCGGGTCAGGCTGGACTAGCCGTGGGTGCAAGGCAGGCCCTGGGCTCTGGGAGCAAACGCCAGCCCGTCCAGGTCAGGCTGCACTGGCCAGGGGTGCAGGGCAGGCCCTGGGCGTACACCCCGTCCTCCTCCCAAAGAAGCCACAGTGAATGTGTACGCCCGGCTCACATGTCCTTGGTGGTAGCACATCGAGGTGAGTGACCCCACTGTGCCCTCATGCATGAAGAAGGGAGTCTGGGACTTGGACTGAGGATGAGCCCGGCACTGATAGCCTTGGAGGGCTCCCTAGAGACTCCAGGTCACTCCCAGAGGGTACGCTCAGGGGACCCTTACCAGGGACCCCAGGCGGCCACCCTCCTCACACTGCCAGACTAGGCCCCTCCCAGTTCCCAGCAGTCACCTCAAGGCCCTGCCCCAAATTCCCACCACAGGAGGCTTGGCAGGCCGCCCGTCTCCCACTGTGGCCACCAGAACCCTCTCTCAGAAACCAGCAAACCTGGTCTCCGCCTCCCTCCTAGCCTTGTCTCTGTCCGCCTGTCCGGAAGCCTCCTCCCCTCTGGCTCGGCTGGGTTCTTCCAGCTGCCCTCAGACTTGACAGGGGATGATGTCCTTTCTGTCCCCTCCATTCCTAACCAGCACTGAGCTCTGAACCACGCCCTGGGTCACACTGCAGGGAGTGTTGCCCTGGGTCACACTGCAGCTCTGCAGGGAGCCACTGTGCCCCTAGCCGCGACCCTCCCTCTGCAGCGGGGAGAGGGCCGTGGCCTTGCAGCGCCTGCAGCTCTGAGGCCCCAGTCCTCGCTGGGCTCCGTGGGGTCACCTCAGTCTACCATTGTCCCTGGACTCTTTGGCCCTCTCTGTGCAATGCTCCTCTCCAGGACATCACAGCTTGGGTTCTCTTGTCTCCTGGTTTTTACTCAAATCTCACCCTCTCAGCGAGGTTCTTCTGCAACCCTGTCTGGCCTTGACACCCACACACAGCCTGCCTGCAGCCTTGTTGGCTTCCCTGGTCCCCTGAATGCCCCTGAATGCCCTGTGCACCTCGGTTAATTCCTGTCTCTCCAGGATGGACTGGAAACTCCACCAGGGCAAGCACTGGGGACTGATTTGTTCACGTTTGTGCATGCAGCCCCTAGAAAGTTCAGGTCTACCATAGGCTCTTCACACATCGTGTGAGGGGTGAATGAACTTGGTTTTCGGGCACTGCCACCACTGAAGAATCTGGGACTCACCTGAGTCTCATTGGGCTTAGAGCAGGAAGCCGTCCACCTACTTGACTTGGCCCTCGCTGAGCGCTATTTATACTGCACATAAACCAACCTTTTCGTTTTAAACTTTGGGAATGCACCTGAACAAATTTGTTTGTGGTTGTAGGACATAATGTAAATGTTAACAACCTTGTAAAACTGCAGCTGACAGAAAGCAGGATGTGGAAGAAAAGGTAGGAGTGTTAATATCCTCATCTTATAAATGAGGGAGTCGAGCTGAGGGAGCAAGAAATCGAGGATTAAGGGTGATTTCTTTATTTAAAGTCACAAAGGCAACCATAAGAAAAACTAAAAATAGTAATAGCAGGCCAAGCACAGTGACTCACACCTGTAATTGCAGCACTTTGGGAGGCCAAGGAAGGTGGATCACCTGAGGTCAGGAGTTCGAGACCAGCCTGACCAATATGGTAAAGCCCCATCTCTACTAAAAATACAAAAATTAGCCAGGCATGGTGGCGGACACATGTCATCCCAGCTGCTAGGGAGGCTGAAGCATGAGAATTGCTTGAACCCAGGAGTTGGAGGTTGCAATGAGCCAAGATCGCGCCATGGCACTCCAGTGTGGGTGACAGAGCAAGACTCCCTCTCGAATAAATAAATAAATAAATAAATAACAGCAATGCCAGGCACTGTGAGTCGACCAAGAGCAGGAAGTTGGAGCACACTCGGTCCCCATGTTTCACATGGGGGTACACACCCACCTGAGCACCACCCACGCTGCTGTATTAAGGAGACGTGCAATGGTGACGGCTAAAGCAAGAGAACCACTCTTTCCTCCCTTCTAGGGCTGGTGGGCAACGCAGGGCAAGAAGGGCTTTTTCTCCACGAGGTCCTCCTGCAGCCAGGACCGTCCCCCTCCCTGCCTGGTCATTCCCAGCCTGCTGCCCTCTGTTGGGTGCCCCTGGATGCCCCTCCAGCCCATCTGATGGGGAGGAAGGGGAAGAATAAGCAGTTTCTTTTCAAGGATGTGACCCAGAAATTTCACATTTTTGCTTCTCACATCCCAGTGGCCAGATCTAATCACAGGGCCACCTCGAGCTGCACCTGAAACGTGCTGGGGGAAGAAAGAATTGATGCAGTGAGTTAATAGATATTATACAAAGCTATAAACAACAACAACAAAATACAGAGTGCAGTATTAAGATTTACATGGGTCTGTCAGTCAGGACAGGCTAAATTGTGCTGTTAATAAATAATCAAAAAAAAACCTCAGTGGCTTAAAAGCTTTTTTAAAGATTTTGTCCTTGTTCGGGCTACATGCTCAACTTGGGGCTCTGCTCACACTGTCCGGAGTCAGGGACGCAGGCTGGCAGACCTGGCGATTGTAGCAAGGGAAAATAAATAACGAGAAATCATGGTTAGAGGTCAAATTGTGTCCTTCAAAAGATATCTTGAAGAACTAACTCCCAGTGCAGCAGAGTGCAACCTTATTTGGAAATGGGGTTGCCGCAGATTCCTAATTAAGATGGGGTCGTACTGGATGAGGGTGGGTCCTACATCTAATATGACCAGTGTCCTTATTAGTAGAGAAGACACAGAGACACGTACACACAGGGAGAACGCCACACGAAGACAGAGGCGGGGCGGAGTGATGTGTCCAGCAACCAAAGGGCCGAGGACTGCTGGAAGCCACAGGAAGTGCAAGAGGTGGGAGGGATCCTCCCCTAGAGGCTTCAGAGGGAGCATGGACCAGCATATTCCTGATGCCAAACTCACATCATGCATTCATGTGTTGAATAAATGTTCACAGTGCACCTGAAGCAGTCTCCAGCCCGGACAGTGCTGGAGACCCAACACGCCTGCTCCTAAGGAGACCTGGACAGGTGCACAGGATCTGCTGGACGTCCGGGCTGTGTCTCTCACCACGCTCGCAAGTCTTCTAGAGGCATTTGGTGCCTAAACTCAGGCTTAAAGGGTGAGGAGGAATTAACTAAGTGAAGTAATGGGAAAGAATTCCATCAAAACAGAAAGAACAGGAAGTAAAGGAATAAATGGTAGCCATTGTCATAAAAGCGAAGGCACATGGAGCAAATCAGTATCTCACTCTCCAGGCACACACGCACTTACATGGGCTCACATACACACCACCCCTGTCCCCAGCGTGAGAGAGGGCTCTCCTGGAGTTCACACCTCTCCTCTCCTGAACCTGCAGCAGAGCTGCGTGCAGCCCCTCTGGTGAGCCAAAAGGACCCCAGTGCCCCAGGATGAGGCCTTTGCTGTTATTAGGAGGGCACTGAGGGTCGGGGACAGTGCCTCAGACAATGGCCACCCTTCGATTGCATTCAGACAAGTGTGGAGTCAAAGAGGGGCAGGGAAGAAAGGAAAACATTGGAAGAGGTTTGTTATCTACCTCTCAACCTAAAAATCTCAGCTACATTGTCACTTCCTCAGGGAAACCTCACAGAGTTCCCTATTATTGGTTCCCATGGCAGCAATGCTTGCCTCCCTCCTTGGTGAATTTGTCACTCAGATTGTTACCCATATATCCATGCAATTATTTAATTATAATGAATGGAAGGATGGCTAAATGGACGGATGAGTTGATGGATGGATGAATACCTTTATAACGCACCCGTCCAACACCCAATTCAAAAACCAAATACTCCAGCAGAATTAGAGGAGACGTGACGCCTCTCTTGAGCGCTAAAGGGCTCCGATGCAGCACCTACCGGCTCTTGGAAAAATGACTTGCAGTTCCTCATACTGAACTAACTTGGTGCACTTCAGAAAAGTCCCTAAAAGACCCTGTTCCACTTATAGAATATCACATCGAAGAACGCAGCGTAGTCTGTAGCTGATTTGTGGAGCTGATACCACTTGGACTTGTTTGTAGAGAGTTCTGGCAGGGAGTGGGACTTAAATTATCCATAAAAACCTGCTATCTTCACACCAAGCCAGTAAGTCTCCACGCTCACGGAGAGTCATATAGCCGAATCGGTCTCGGTTCCAATAATAGATATGAGCATTTTGTTTGAACTTAAGCCAAATAACGAGAAATTCTCCCATTCCCTTTACACAGGCATGGGACAGGTCAGAGGGCAACCGGAGTGTATCGACAAGAGCATCGCAGACACAGAAGAGGCACATCGGTGCCCCGCGCCATCGTCACGCCATGCCCCGGGTGCAATGCACGCCGAACGCGGCAGACCACGTTTTCACTCCACTTCAGCTGCCGGCCGCTGGAACTATCACTTCCCTGTAACTGGGCTCACACTCTGCGATTGGCGATTTCTTCAGAGACCTCAGATTCAATTAAGTCTTAAAGCTCAGCACAGAGCTAGACCATGAATATAAGATGTCACATTAATATGAAATTTTTCCAGTCAAAATAGAAGGATTACTTCAAAGCCACAGTCCACACAGGCGCCGGTGATACCAGCTGGCGTTTGCCATACAATTTGCTCTGTGGCTCCTACTGTCTTCACGGTGGAAGCACTTGGGGCCAGGGCAGGGTAGAGGTCATTAATTCTCTCCCCGGCACGGCTAACGACCCCACTCCAGAGACCACAGCACCCTGTGTCACAGGGGGGAGGCCATTGTTCCTGCGGCTTCCGTGCCCTCAATTCTAGTTTCAACCTGACTGCCCCACATCTACGCAGGGTTTTGAGACGGGCCATTGCTAGTCTGTTCTCCGGTGTGGGATTCAAGGCCTTCCCTGGAGATGGCTGTCAGACCGACCAGCGTGGCTCATGAACTTGCCATGTCTGGCCACATTCTGCCCCATCTACAGATCTGTCAGCAGCTCCTGGGACACTGTACCCAACTCTGGGACCTGTACTCCAGGCCAGGAGGTTCCCTCGTGTGTGGAAAAGAGAGTCACACTTACCGCCCCATTCCTTCCTTAGGCGTGTCACATGACACACAGGGCGGCTAGGAAGGAATCACTCAGTCCGGGATCGGCACAGACACGTGGGAGCAGGGGACATCAGACATTCAGCCCGCTGGGGGACACTTTTTTTCAGAGGTTTTGGATATGAACCTAGAACGTACAGATTGAGAAACAAAGATGTCAAGGCTTCTAGCCCAGGACATCCCTTGCTCAGGGGTCAGGAGTGTGGGTCTGGAATCAACATCACAAGTGACCTGACCCTGCCACATCCTGGCTGTGAGACCCCGGAGAAGTCACTCCCCCAGCCAGAATAACTGAGAGCCTCTGCTTTTTCCGCATCTGTAGTGAGCTGTACAGTATTACGTGGCTCCCAGCGCTCTTTAGGGAATTAAACGAGTTCATGCTTCTCGGCGGCTGAGCACAGCGCGGGGCATGCAGGAGGCTGTCTGTAGACGTGATGATGTATGACTTGCTTATCAGTCCATTCATGAGAAACCAGGACTGCTGAGGACTAGCCTCCTACTCCAAAACTGTTCTCAGCCGGGCGCAGGCATCTCTGGCCTGCTAAGGAAATAAGGAAGTCACAAGAATCGCTAGGAGGCTATTTTAGGTGACTCAAGAAATTGCTAAGGGGCTGCCTCCTCAGGGTAACCAAATAGCTGGAAGATGAGAGCTGGAAGATTTATTTCCCTCTGTAAACCCTAAAGAATCTTCTATTCTCTACTCACATTAATAAAGTTATTGCAAAAACATATTTCAGAAAACGAAATCTGCTTGAGGGCATATGACAGACTAATAAAATCAGGCGTCAGGTACTTCAATATACATGAAGAGGGTTCATCTCATGTTAAGTGTTCTTACCAGCAGGAAAAAAAAGAGGGAGAAAGAGGAAGGAAAGTTCCAGGGAACGCGGCGGTGTGTGGGTTACCTAGACTGGTGATGGTGTCATGAGGGTTCGAATATGTCCAGACTCATCGAGCACACATTAAATATGTGCAGATGTTTTTGTGTTTCATTTATACCTCAATAAAGCTTTTGAAAAGGAACACATAAATAAAACCCTGCCTTAAAAAGTTTGTAAACTTGTCAGATATGCCCAGTGTCTCCCTGGCCCTGGCCTGGAGCCTTCCTCTGGCTTTGCTGGGCAGACACAAGAGAGAAGAGAAGGGGAAGGAAGGGGAGGAGGCCCTTTTTCCACTGAATGTAGGGAAAGCCTGACCCCTAACAGTGAGGAGAAACAGACTCTTGTCTTCCATCTTAAATTTGTTGGTTCATTCTATTTCAAGAACTCCAAGGACCAGACCTCCTGTTTCTAGGCCACAGGGCAGGGTGGAAGAAATGTTACCGTCAGAGAGTAGGACATCTGCTAGTGTGCAGGGACATTCTGGAGGTCTCAGTCTCCAAGCACCACCCTCTGCGGGTCTAAGTGGCATGGTGGCACGTCCAACTTCACCCCCAGATCTCATTTCCTCACGACTATGACAAATACAACAAAAATATCACGTGGGACTGAAACAAAAATCAGAAGGTGTAAGGGCATCAATTTGCGAAAGTTAAAACTGAAGTCAATTACTTTTCTTTCTTTCCTCCTTTTTTTAAAGATAGAATCTGAAACTCAAATTATACCAAACACATAATATAAAAGCCCTTGAACTAGAATTAAGCCAAACTCAGCTTGAAGCCCTGAAGTCTTTAGGTAAAGTGAAGTGAAGGCACAAAAGTCCACAGCCTTTCTCTCTCTCTACAGAGGCTGTAGGGGAGAGCGAGGGAGGGATCGTTCTATTTAAGGTGAGGATCTCAAGCCCAAGAGCATGTTGGATATTCACTTGTTGCTTGAAGACTTGCAGACACAGGGACAGGCAAAAGAACGACACTCCATTTATGTGTGAAAATTCATGTCACCAAGAAATCAGTTGAAAGTGGGAGGTGGGGCCAATATCAACTCGCCCTTTGGTCCTGGGCTTTCAGAACACAGTGATATGGGTGACAGTGGCCATGCTTGCATCACTCAAAAACACACACACAGGGCCTACCATGAGCCAGACACACGGTGTGTGAACAATCATGGCCCCTGCCTGCATGGATGTCACAAGCTGTGGGGTGGGAGACACTGATTACACATACCTACAAGAACAGAAGAAATACCAAAACACTAATAATTAATAATAGTATCTGCTGATTACTGATCATCCACTGAGTCAGTCTTCACAGCCAAAGTGAAGTGCTACACTTGGGTGCCCTCGGCATTGGGTTGAATCACCCTGAATCGTGTAGATGTCTTGTTCCATTTGGTGCTGCTATAACAGAGTACCAAAGACTAGATAATTTGAAATCAACTGAAATGTATTTCTCACCCCTCTGACGGCGGGGGGTCCAAGATCAAGGTGCCGGCAGGTTTGGTTGTCTGATGAGGGCTGTCCCCTGCTTCCAAGATGGTGCCTTGAATGCTGTATCCTCCAGAGGGGAGGGACACTGTGCCCTCCTGTGGCAGAAGAGCAAAAGAGAGGAAACCTATTCCTGCATGCCCTGTTTATGGTGGCGTTTATCCATGAATCCAACCTAAACAGCTCTCATTAGGCCCTACCTTGTAACACTGTTTCATTGGGGATTAAGTTTCCAAAACAGGACCTTTGGAAGACACATTTAGACCTGAGCAGTAGGTAATTTGGGGCATCGTGAATGTAATGGTTTAGTGAGCTGGCAAACAGTGAGACAGCTGCCTATTTGCTGATATTTTCATTTTTTAGATATTTTTGTCTTTTTAAAATTTTGCTTTTATTAACACATTATTGTACATGTATTTATGGGGTAGAGTGTGGTGTTTCAATACATGTATACATTGTGTAAAACTCAAATGTGTACTTAATATATCCATCACTTGTACATGTATCATTTCTTTGTGGTGAGAATGTTCAAAATCCTTTCCTCTAGCTATTTTGAAATACATAACACAATATTATTAACCATAGTCATCCTACTATACAATTGAGCAACAGAACTTATTCCTGCCACCCTACTGTAGCTTTGTACTCTTTGACCAATCTCTCCCCAACCCCCTGTTCTTCCTCACCTCCCCAGACCTTGGTGACCATTACTCTACTCTCTACTTCTTGATTATTTTTTTTTGAGATGGAATCTCACTTTGTCACCCAGGCTGGAGTGCAGTGGCACGATCTTAGCTCACTGCAACCTCCGCCTCCCAGGTTCAAGCAATTCTTGTGTCTCAGCCTCCCAAGTAGCTGGGACTACTGTCATAAGCCACCACGCCCGGCTAATTTTTTTTTATTTTTAGTAGAGATGGAGTTTCGCCATGTTCGAGATCTGCTCTCTACTTCTATGAAACTGACTTCTTTAGACTCCACATGTGAGTGAGATCATGTACTGTCTTTCTGTACCTGACCAATTTCAGTAATGTCCTCCCAGCTCATACATGTTAGAAATGAGAGGATTCATTCTTTTTATGAGTGAATAGTATTCCATTGTGTATATATATTTCAGAAACTATAGGGTAGAGCACTCTGTGTTTGCATAAGCCAAAGAAAGGACAAAATTCCATAAGATTAACACTCTACCCGGCAATTGTCCAGCGTGTGTGTGTGTGTGTGCATGTGTGTGTGTGCGTGTGTGTGCATGTGTGTGTGTGCGTGTGTGTGCGTGTGTGTGTGCATGTGTGTGCGCACGTGTGTGCGCGCGTGTGTGTGCGCGTGTGTGTGTGCACGCGTGTGTGTGTGTGTGTGTGTTGGGGTTCAGTGTGGGTAGAAAAGAACCTGTTTGTGGTGAGAGCCTTCATTTTCAAACACTCTTCTGAAAATACTGCCTACAGTACAGAAATAAAGAAATAGAACTCACTGATCTACATTAGCTTGAAGATTTCTAATCAAAACGCCAAAAAGGAGGAATTAGAGGCCACTGTCTGATTTCACAACAAAAGATGCAGCTGTTCCATGATCATTGCAGGGAGACGGAGACATGTAGGATTGCCTATATCTTACCAGCAAGGTGTATACTATATTTGGATTCCAGGAAGAAAAATGGAAGAATTATGCAGACATATACTGGTAGGTGGCCAGGTTTAGGAAAACATGTAGCTGCTTCTCAGTGCCCTTATTGCCCATAAAATAACATTTCACATGGTCAACAGCTCAAATTTATGTGGACCCTAAGGGGTAAATTTCCAGTAGCATGAATGGAGACTCACTTATGCAATTATCATTATTGTTAATAGAAATTGTGTGTTAACAGCTCACTCAGTGCCCCTTGTTGAGAATAAATCATGTGTGTGTGTGTGTGTGTGTATATGTGTGTACCCTAATATCTCTAACTGCCCCATCTCTGACAATAGAAAAAAATTGATACATGCAAACCTACTTCTATTTCTCAAGTCATATTTCTGTAAGTATTTCCTCACTGATACTTTTTAAATCCATCTTTTAAAAGAAAGGGAGGAAAAGTACTGAAAAGCTAAGGTCAAGCTATAACCTGATTCATATTATAATTATCATATAACACTATAGTGTAGATAAAAGGACTCCATAGTTGTCTTTTTCAAATGAAAGTGTGAGGTTTTCTGACACCAGCTGACAGTGTGTTTACTTTCTAAATCTCAGAAGAACATGCAGCGGAAGAATCTTATAGAAATGTTACGACGACAAATGCTTGGGTAGTTGTACTAAGATTGCATAGTTGAGGTAGAAGGAATACAAATTACCAGCAAGGTAAATAATACATTCTATAAGTGTTTTAAGAGTATGAATTCTAATGGAAATTAACAATATATGAAATGAGAACTTCAGATTGGTTGGAGCACCTGTTACCAGACCTCCAAACTCTGCACCTGAAAAGCATGAAACAATTGCTTTGATGAGACACATTGAGATCATAAAATATTTCACAGTCTCCAAAATCAACATCAATATAATTATTAAGCACAAAGGCTACTAGAGGCTTCTAGAATATAGAATGGCAGATGAATAAATGAATGTAATGCTCAAGAGAACTGTAAATGGAAGGACCACAGCAGGTGCCCTGCTTAGGGTCAGGGTTAAAATTAGGGAGATGATTAGATAGTCGGGGGAGGGAAATCTATAGATTTGCCAGGAAAAGGTCCATAAACATTAAATGACTGGCTGGAAAGAAAAAAAAAAAAAAAAGAACTAGAGACTTGGGCAAAGGGACCTGAGATAAGACAGTGGCCACGAAAGAGAAAATGGAATTCTCCTTCAACAGAGCAGGTAGCATTGAAGGCAGCTTCTCCCAGGTGCCTGCATGAGTTCCTGGAAGGAATGGAGGGAGTCACGGCCTGAGCAGCAGGTGGCAGGGCTGGCCTTGCATGCACAGGTACGAGAGTTGCTCTTGGTGGCTTCCAGGAAGTGCTGAGAGGCATTTGCTCACCGAATGCTGATGGAGAAGGAAGGAGGGAGCAGCTTCCTGCTAAAGACGGTGGATTAAGCCCACATGTTCACATTGGCTCCCTACTGAAACCACTCTAGTGTGAGAGGAGAGCAATGAAAAAACAAGAGGGGGGACCATAAACCCACGAGGACAAGGAGAAGGGGAGAGATGTCAGCAGCAAAATGTGGGAAGCAATAAAGCAGATGGAACAACAGCAATCGTCTTAGCAGACCCAAAAGTGCTGAAGTGAGCCAGGAGTGTGGAACAGCCCAGAGCAGGCTGATGTGTGGCCAGAGCCTCCCACCAAAGCTCAGAAGCTGGCAGCTCCTGCAACCTCTGGAGGTGGGGGTGAGAATAGATCTGAAATAAGGACAATTGCTTGAAAGTCTGTTGAAGAAGCAAGTACATATTTTATGTGCAAAAGGAAGAAGAAAGACTAAATACTCACTTCCATAGGCATATAAAAAGGCTTCCATCTTACCCAGATGCTAAATATAACTACCCAGCAACATGAACTACAGGGGACAAGGTCACATGTCAGAGGACACCAGGGGGGTGCCATCAGCAAAGCCCAGACTGCACTGAACTCTAGGACAGACTACCCAGCTTCCTCATCAAACACCTCACAAAGAAAACAGAGAGGTGCAGGGGGAGAAGACAATTTAGAGATTAAATGATATTTAAGGGACATATTAATCAACTGCAATGTATGGATTTTATTTGAATGCAGATTACAGAATCAATCAGACCAACAGTAAAAATTATTTATGAAGCAATAAAGGTAATTGGACTTCCAGGGGTGGAGTTTGGAGGCAGCGTGTGGGAGTTGGCATTTCAGGCAGAACCGTCAGGTAGGGCAGCTGGTGGGGCTGGTGCCTGGAGAAGGCTGGTGCAGACAGCAGGAGAGCAGAGGCCACGAGGCTGGACCATACCAGGCAAACCCGAGAAACTGAAGGAAGCTGGCATTGCTGAGAAGACAGAGTGGGAGGTGGAGGAACAGGAGAAAAGGCAAAGGTCCAAGTCACATGGGCCTGGTAAGCTGTTGTGAGGGCTTTGGACTGGCAGCCGATGTGGTCTGATTTAGGTTTGTAAAGAACCAATCTAACTGCTGTGTTGGGAGTGGACCAGATGAGGACAGGGTGGAACAGGGAGAGTGGGAGAGGGGAGGAGAAGACTTCTAGGCTATTCTGCCAGTGAAAACGACCAGCTTTCTTTATTGACTGGACATGGTTGGAAGATAAAGAGAGGTTACAAGGATACCACCAATGTTTTCAATGTGGGTGTAGCATGTGTGGTGGTGGTGGTGGGGTGGCAGCAATCAGATGTTCAGTTTTAGACAAATTGTGGTTGAAACTCCCAGTAGGTAGCTATTATGAGTTGAATTATATTCCCCAAAAGATATGATGAAGTCCTAACCCCCATACCTGTGCATACGACCACATTTGGAAATAGGGGGTCTTGGCAGATGTAATCAGATTGAGAATAGGTCATCTGGGTGGGTCCAAATTCAATATGGCCTGCCGTAGATGTAAAAGGAGGAAATGTGTGGCAGGGACACACAGGGAGAATGCCACGGGGAGACAAGCAGAGGCCAGAGGACACAGCTGCAGACCAAGAAAGGCCAAGTGTTGCCAGGAGCCACCAGAAGCTGGAAAGGCAGAAGTATACCCCCTAGATCCTGCAGAGGGAGCACGGGTCTGCCGACACCTTGATCTTGGACTGCTGGCCTACAGCACTGGGTGAGAGTCCATTGCTGTTGTTGAAGCCACCAGCTCGTGGTACTCTTTTGGGGCAGCCCTGGGAAACCATCTGCATGGGCGTGCTATGTAGGAAGTGGGGCATGAGAGGCTGGAGTCAGGAGCAAGGTCTGCACTGAGACATAAACCTGGGAATTTTTACCACAAGGACAGTATATAAAGCAAGAGACAGAATGAGAGCACCAAGGGAATGGGGTGTGGAACAAGAGGGAAAAGGGCCCAGCACCAGGGCTTAGAGCACCTTGGGGCTGAGTGGCAGGGAGAAAGGAGGAACCAGCAAGGACACCAAGAAAAGCAAAGGAAGACAAGGTGCAGGCGTCTCGGAAACCAAGTGCAGAAAATGTATCAAGGAAATGCAAATAATTAACTTTGCCAAATTCTTTCAAGTTGAATCAGTAACAGGAATGTAGAAATATAAATCAAACCACACACACCAGGAAAATAAAACAATCACACAAGAAGTGAAATTCAATCCTAGTACACTATATGGTTCAGCTCTAAATAATGTATTTTCAAGTCTCGGCAGTGTAACAGTGGACTATTGATCAAACCAAAAAGGCACCATGTAGCTCAATTGGGAGAATACTGGCAAGAGATATACAAATGAGGTGGAGAGAGGAGAGAGAGACAGGTGTAAGGTGGCAATGTTTCTCTCCATAGTAGAAAGTCATGTAATATCTAGACCTTGAAATACAATAATTGTCATTAGGATGAGGAAACTGGAGGAGTAATTGAGGGACAGCCTTTTTCCCCCATAATAAGCCTTTTGGAAGTATTTACCTTTTAAAAATTATGTATATTGATATGGTTTGGCTGTGTTCCCTCCCAAATCTCATCTTGAATTTCCACATGTTGCGAGAGGGCCCAGGTGGGAGGTAATTGAATCATGGTGGTAGGTCTATCCCGTTCTGTTTTTGTGATTGTGAATAATTCTCATGAGACTTGACGGTTTTATAAGGAGGAGTTTTCTTGCACAAGCTCTTTCTTTGCCCACTGCCATCCATGTAAGGCGTGACTTGCTCCTCCTTGCCTTCTGCCGTGATTGTGAGGCCTCCCCAGCCATGTGGAACTGTGAGTCCATTAAACCTTTTTCCTATATAAATTACCCAGTCTCAGGTATGTCTTATCAGTAGTGTGAAAACAGACTAATACAATATTAAGAAGAGAGCTGGGTATCCAAGTGGACTTAAAAACTGGCAGATACTCCTCCATACTTCAGCACTGCAGCCTGAAATTGCCCTGGAATGCTCAATGTCTAAATTGCAGTGGAAGTAATTCACGTTTGATTTGCTTTAAACAGTATTTTTTCATAACAAAATTTCATAACGTAACTTATAGTGCTTGCCCTAGATTTCAGATAATCTCAGGATTTCTAGAAAAGGGAATGTACCACCTGTAATATTCCATAACATGATCTGGGAACATTTCTGTTTGCACTGATTCAGGAGTTGTGCTAGTTCTTTTCCTTGAATGTGCATGTCACTTCTCTTTCAAAGTATTCAAAGCACTTTGCAGATTCCATTTCATTAATTGTCACAACATCCTGAGCTGCCATCTGGGCTCACAAGTGGGGAAGACAGAAAGTGAGGCAAGGAGAATTGACATCACTGGACCCAAAAGATGGCAAGAAGGCTAGCTTCTTTAATGGCAGTGAGGTTTCAGGGACAAGAATAAAATTCAACTTATCTACTTTTTTTTTTTTTTTTTTACCAGTCTGGACCGTCACTTTCTTATGTCAAACTTGAACTAAAACAGGTGAACAGCTTCCTTAAGAATGTTAGAAAGACAAATTTTACCTAAACTGACAAAAACATACTTTTGAAGTAAGTTGCCTGAACTGTGGTTCTATGAATTATTTATCTAAGAAATGTTAACAAGTCTAGGAAAAAAAAAGAAGTGTTTGATATTAAAAAAAAATTGGGGGATAGCCAAAAACCATCTTGAAAGAAGAAGAACAAAGTTGGGGGACTCTCACTTCCGGATTTCAAAGCTTATGACAGAGCTACAGTCATCAGAATGGTGTAGTACTGGCATAAGGACACATCTGTGGGCCAATGGAATTTAGTAGAGAGCCCAAAGAGAAACCCCCATATATGTGGCCAAATTTTTTTTTTTTTTTTTTTTGAGATGGAGTCTTGCTCTGTCACCCAGATGGAGTGCAGTGGCATGATCTCAGCTCTCTGCAATCTCCACTTCCTGGGTTCAAGCCATTTTCCTGTCTCAGCCTCCTGAGTAGCTGGGATTACACGCACACCACCACGCCCAGCTAATTCCTGCATTTTTAGTAGACATGGGGTTTCCCCATATTGGCCAGGCTGGTCTCAAGCTCATGACTTCAGGTGATCTGCCTGCCTCAGCCTCCCAAAGTGTTGGATTACCAGTGTGAGCCACCATGCCTAGCCACCAAATCATTTTTGACAAAGGTGCCAAGACCATCCAATGAGGAAAGGACAGTCTCTTCAACTAATGGCACTGGGACCAGTAGATACTCACATGCAAATTAATAAATTGAACCCTTATCTCACACCATATATAAAAATTTACTCGAATCACAAAACTGAACATAAGAACTAAACTGAAAACTCTTAGGATAATGCATACAGGAAAAGTTTTATGGCATTGGGTTTAGCAACGATTTTTCTGATATTATGCCAAATGCACAGGTAACAAAAGAAAAACTAGATAAATTTGACTTCATCAAAATTAAAAGCTTTTGTGCATCAATGAACACTATCAAGTGAGTGAAAAAGCAATCCACAGAATGGGAGAAAATATTTGCAAATTATATCTGATAAGGAATTAACATACAGACTATATTACCCAGTCTGTAACAGCAGCAGAAAACAACTCAATTCAAAAATGGGCAAAGAATATGAATAGGCTTTCTTTAAAGAAGATATACAAATGGGCAATAAACATGAAAAGACTCTCAACATCACCAGTCATAAAAGAAATGCAAATCAAAACCACAATGAGACACCACTTCACACCCATTAGGATGGCTGTTATTAAAAGTAATGGAAAATAACAAGTGTTTACGAGGATGTGAAGACATTGGGATCCTTGCTTACAGGAATACAAAATGGTGCAACCACTGTGGAAAACAGTTTGATGGGTCCTCAGAAAGTTCAACATAGAATGGCCATATAATCTAGCAATTCCACTTCTAAGTATATTCCAAAAAGAGTTAAAAGAAAGGATCACACAGATACTTGTATATCAATGTTCACAGCAGCATGAATTATTCACAATAACCAAAAGGTGGAAACAATCCATCAGTGGATTAATGGATAAACAAAGGTGGTGTGTGCACACAATGGAATATCATTCAGCCTTAAAAAGGAAAGGAATTCTGACACACACAACAGCACAGATGAACCCTGAAGGCATCACGCTAAGTGAAATACGCCAGTCACAAAAAGACAAATACTGTAGGATTTCATCACATTAGGTCCCTAGGGTTGTTACATTCATAGAGACAGAAAGTAGAATGGTGGTTGCCAGGGGCTGGGGGTGGGACAAATGAGGAAGTCTTGTTTAATGAGCTGAGAGTTTGTGTTTGGGAAGATGAAAAATTCTATGTGGTGGTGATAGTGTGAATGTGCTTAACACTACCAGACTGCATACTTAAAAATTGTTCAACGATCCATTTTATGTTATGTGTATTTTATCACAGAATAAATAAACAGAAATGTTGTGCAACGCTATAGACCACGTCCATCTTGGAAAGTCATGATGTGTATTGAATCTTGTCATAAAGAACTCCATTTAGCCATGTTTGGCCCAGTGTTTCTCAAAGACACTGAGCAGGGTCTGTTTATTTCTGCACGTGGGCAGTGGTCAGAGGGATTCCAGTTTCAGAAGTGGCTCTCGGGAGATTTTACAGCACAGAGGGTTGAAGTCACTGCTAAACTGATGCACGCAGTCAAATTAAAGAGTTTATTAGGGCAGCATTTTTGAAGCAGAACAAAACAGTTGCATGTAAAGATGGTTCTGAAGATCCCAAGAGAAGAAACAAAGGGGGATTGGTTTTGGGAGGAAAAACAGAAAGGTGCTCCTCTCCTAAAGAAGTCATCATTCCTGTATTTTTGTTTTCCTTGCTGACAAAACATGGAAGAAAATCCATGCCATGAGGTATGAAGCAGAAGTCATGCCCAGCACTTCTTAGAGTAGCAAAGGAGAAGTGGCAAAGCAAAAGCATGTTTGGGGGGACTGGAGGTGGCAATTGGTGTGACTGACAGCCAGATGATCTCAGGAGCGACAGCACGCACGAGCCCCTAACACGCTCAGGAGGTCAGATTTCCGAGGGTTCTATCATCTCGAAGTGGCTTCCCAGCCAATTCGGAGCCCGTGGTTGATCTGTTTCTAGGAAGGGTAAGAACTCGGGGCCTCAAACATTCTGCCATCCAGGCTTTGAAGTGATCACTCCTTCCTCACTGTGAGCCCCATTCTGGTGAAATGCACAAATGATCCTAATGCAATCGCAATGCCATATGTTCTTTTCAGTCAGTGGTGGGAATTCCTGAAAAAGCAAAATTAAAAATGGGGGCAGGGACCCTTTCATTGGTGCAGCCGAACTCTACAGCTGCGGCTGCAAAAAAAAGCCAAGACAAAAACTGGAGACTGCGCCCCAGGCCAGGCCAGGCCAGGCCAGGCAGCGGCTGGGATGGAGCCCGGCCCGGAAGGCTGCGGAATCAATGGCACACACACAGCGGCGCGCAGGTCTCCGTTCCACAGGGAAGGCCCCTGGGATTTGCAGAGTCTCAGGAAAGCCTGCAGGCCGATGGGCCCTCTGCACTTCCTGTTTGGTTACTTTGCATCTTTCATCTCTGATGGACCCCGACACGTGGGCCTTCCCCAACTGCCCCACGTGTGTCTACCCTCGACCCTCAGGACGCAGGGCAGGACATGGCGATTGGCTCTTACGAGCGGCTCTTCTACAGCTGTCCAATTAATGAGCACTGAGGGTGCACACTTGGCGGCCACTTCTGAGTTATACCTAATTGTGCTTACAGCTGGAAAGGAAAAAAAAAAAACACCTGCTCTTCCCTCTCTTCCCCTCCCTCTCTCCTCCCTTCCTGGGTGCACTGCCCTGCAAGGGCCCGTCTTTGTTATCAAACGTGGGGTGCACCCAGCTTACCCCACTCATAGTACTCTCCAAATAGGTGCCTTTTCAATGGCAAAATCCAATGGAAACAAATTCAGTCCAAGGGTCAATTATGGGCTTATTTTCATATTTATGGATGGAATACTTTTCCCCAAAAGACGTTAATGATAGCCTAAAGCACAGGCTAATCAAAACACCAGCCACTGAATGGGAAGAAGGCAAAGGAAGCGCGTGCTCCGCCGCTCTCCGCACGCGGAATGGTTACATCCTGCACAGTTTCCCACCTCAATCTCTTTCCAAATGAATGCTTTCTAAAATGTCTTGACAAAAGTCAGCATCTCCACCAAAAAAAAAAAAATCTTATTATTCCCCATTCTCCATTCTCCACTGGCAGAAATGACAACCTGGAACAAATCACATCTTTTGGTGTGGGCCTGTTAGCCGTCTGTCTTGGAGAAAGCCGGCAGCGCAGTCCCTGCAGGTCACCTCTGCGGTGCTATTTCTGGGATATTTAACAGTATCTGGGGCTTTGCTTACCTTCGCTCAGGTACACTCTTTGTATCAGGTGAATTTGGGGTGATGAGCTCGAAGGTAGCATTTGCATCTAAGCTGCAGGTTCCATTTAGCCCCACATACACTGTCAAGGCCACCACGGGAACATGGCTGTGGTACAACTTCATCATGTCGTTCAACAAATTTGTTTTAACTGATATCCGATTTCACGATCGTCTTACATTTATTTATCTAAAATGTACTTACGTTGTAATTATAAATGCTCCATGAAACAATTGCTAGTATGAAAGATGTATGTGTAAGTTTTATAAGATATTATCGGGTGGGCACGGTGACTCATGCTTGTAATCCCAGAGGAGGCCGAGGTGGGTGGATCGCCCCAGGTCAGGAGTTTGAGACCAGCCTGTCCAACATGACGAAACCTTGTCTCTACTAAAAACACAAAAATTAGCCAGGCATGGTGGTGCACGCCTGTAATCCCAGCTACTGGGGAGGCTGAGGCAAGAGAATCGCTTGAACCTGGGAGGTAGAGGGTGCAGTGAGCTGAGATCACGCCATTGCACTCCAGCCTGGGCAACAGGGTGAGACTCTATCTCAAAAAAAAAAAAAGAAAGAAAAAGAATTGTATAATATTAATATTTTTGGACAAATATGAGTTGATTTACTGTGTTGCTGGGACCTATTTTAAAAATGTGCTACCCTCCCCTCATCTTCAAATCATTGTGGTCCATGGGTCCTTTCTCACATGGAAGTTCCGTCCTCTCAGCTGTGGAAGTGACACTGTTAAGTGACTTCTTTCCTGATTCTGATTTTCAAGCCTTAAATACAGCCCATGTGCAGCTCTCTTTTTTGCTCCCTGACCTGACCTGTGCCACTTCTCACCATTTAATAACTAAACTTTAAGATGCAATACTTGTATCTACAAATTATCAATGATGCTAACACAGGTCAGCTTTATTTCTGCAAATACGTACAGCTCCCACCTATTGAGCACGTACCCTGGGCCAGAGCCTACACGAAGCACTTTATGTAGATTATCTCATTTAATCCTCACATCAGCTCCTTGAGGAAGGACATGCTATTGGTCAGCCTCAAATTTCAGATGAGGAAACTGAGTCTCAAAGAGGTTACAGAATGGCCAGGTCATGTGTCTAATCACACAGGTAAGTTGGATTCAGCACAGGATTGACCTGGCTCCCAGATTAGCACTCTTAAGTGTCACCAAAGCTGCCTTCCGTCCTGATGGAGGCACAGATGTGTGCTGAGCACATTTGGGCCGAGCCCGCCACGTGGCCCAGGGATGGAGAAGCATCTCCCCTCCACCAGGACCTCTCAGTCTGCTGAGGGGGAGAGACACAGCCTGCTGGGAGAACTGCTCGAGGTATTTATAAGATTCCAAAACAGATGACCAAGTGGGTGTGCCTGTGACGTCACCCCGCCTGGCCAAGGGTCAGCTCACGTGTGAAGAGCTTATCACGGGCAGACAGAGCAAAATGGGTGTGCAGGTTCAGCAAGGGCACCCACTGTCCAGGGTTCCCCCTGAAACCATCATCTATGAAACAACCAACACTAAACAAGTTCATTTTGGTTTTGGCCTTGTGCTAACTGCCAGAGAATCAGCAGCATAGTAGTGATCAGGTTACCTTACTTGGCCAAGATGAAGGGATATTACAAGTGTGATCAAGGCCTCCAACAACAGGCTTTGAGTTCATCAAAGGAAACCATAATTAATAGGCCCAACGTAATCAGGTGAGCCCTTGAAAGAGACTGGAAGCCAAAGAGGTGTTCTCCTGCTGACCTCGAAGAGGCAAACTGTCGTGTGGTGGAGGGGCCCCAGGGCAGGCAGCAAAAACAAGGGGGGCAGCCTCTTGTTTTTGAGGGTGTCAATTCTACCACACAAGCAATCGACTTCAGCCAACCCCAGAGCTTGGAAGGGAGCACCCTGAGCCCCTGGAAAGATCACAGCAAGGGCCGTTGCCTTGACTTCAGCCTGGCGAGTCCCTAAACAGAGAACCCAGACTTCCTAACCACAGAACCTGAGATTAACAGGTCACTGTTTACTGGAGTAAGTTTGGGATTAATTTGTTACTTAGCAATGGAAAACAAATATGTAAGGTCATCAAGAAAAATCAAGAAGCAATAGAAAAGGGTGAGGGAGTCTATGAGCAAAGAAATGCTGTGCAGTTCAAGCTCACACCAATGCCACTGAGGTGACACTATCCAGCCTGCAGCAGCTCGCAGCACCCATCCCTGGAAGTGAGAGGAGTGTCATTTGGAGTATGAAGCTCATTTCATGAAATATTGATATTAAAGCTGATTTTGCAATGAATTCAATCTAGACTCATTTTAATGAAAAGAATTGTAACCAAAATATGTGACAATCATCTCCCTTAGGAAACCTTTCCTAGAGCTTGAAAGCTCCTGGTGTCCTGGGCCCTTTTGTGATCCCCACTACAGCCCCCATGACTCTATGCTTAGCCAGTTTGCAAAATTTAACCTGCAACTGTAGTCTTCATGTTGTTTTCTAATATTTATGAAAATACCAAACATCTAGCAGCAAATGTTGGTTCAATGAATGAACACATGCATGGATGAGATTATAGGAGGAAAACTACGTTTGCTTCTAGGTACCTGGAAATTGAACACAAACAATGAGTTCACTGGAAGCTGCAGGAGGGCAGAGACAGATGATGTCTGTCATCATCACCATAAGTGATATTGGGCTCCTAGCCCACCACCTGTCACGTGGGGGACCCTTATTTTGTGAGCCTGTGTTCACCAACCAATCTTGTTGACTGAGGTTGGTGGAGCTAAAAGAAAGAAGGGTGAACTAAGTCAAGATTTAAACTAAGACAAGCAAAGACTCAAACAGCTGAAAATATGGAAGTGGATATAGCTAGTGATGATGAAGGCAGGGTGAAGTAGACATTTAGTCCAAAGTAGACACCAAATTGAATAACTAGAGGATACACAGTCTAGAACATGAACTGAACATCGCCAAAATACCAAACACAAAACAATCACAACAGTCCCAGAATATGACCTGATGTTTCCTTGATTATCCAGATCAGGGGGCTCACTGAAATCCTTTTCATTTCAACATGGCAGAATGAAGACTGAAGATTGCTGGGTCTGCCACCTGTTGGATTCACCTGTTGGATCCACCTTCTAAACTCAAGAGGGAGCCATGGACTTGCTCTCCACACCCTCATCCCAACCCAAGGAGAGGAACTAGGATTCGGGTTGGGGCCACACATAATAATGGTTTCAGTGAGACTTTTGGTGAACAGAGGAAAGAACCCCTCGCTTCTGGTTCTCTGAGGAGTACCTGTCCCAGGGCCTAAGCAGGAACCTGTTGGGGCTCCTGGCGAAGGATGCAGGGTTTCCACCTGTCTCCTCAAGGCCAAATGAATCCTCTTGACCCTTGTACACTCTAATCTAACTGCCTTGGCTAGCCCAGTGAGGCCCGTGATGGTAAGAAAAACTGTTCATTGACCAAGCAACCTCTCTGCACATCTCTTTTGGAAATCTGTGCTGTGAGTGGGTGAAGCACATAGCAGTTCTGGATTCCAGCCAGATACCTACTTGTTTCTACCTTGGACAGTCAATCCAAATCTTTCACAACTTACTTTCCTCTTGTCTAGACCCTTACTTTCTTCTTGTCATGGAGCTGAAAATTGGTGGTAATGGAGGACACCCCAATACAGTTGAACCCCATGAGGCAACTAATATGTTATTCTTCCAACTCAAACGTATGATTGATCTCAGGTATCCACCAGTGCATTTGCTGATTTAACAACTTAAAAGAGACATTTGAAAATGCCTTTCTTGATATTTTTGTGAACAAGAGATGAGAGAGGAGAGCTGTCTCATGAGGGGTGTTTGTACTTGATCAAGCAAGTCTAATGACAATACAGTTTATTAGGCCCCTTCCACATATTGAGCATGGAGGGAGGAACATCCCATGTGCTTTTATAATTTTGATTCACAAAGTAACTGAGGTTCATGCAATAGTCCAGACTTCAGCCTCTGAATTCCAGGTTCTCTCCACAATAGCGTGATGCCAAAACAGTACAGATTAACGATGGAACACCGTCCATTGCGGGACAGCTATCTAGTACCTGGTGCAAGCTCACCATGTCCTTTAACAATGGATCATCGTCCACTGGGGGGCGGCAATCTAGTGACTGGTGCAAGCTCACCGTGCCCTTTTCAATACTTCTGTGCAAAACTGAGGCAAGGATATTGGTGTCATTACAAATGATACCAAGCTGGGACCAATCTCAGCATTTTCAAATAAAACAAACACAATCTAAATGTAAAGCTTGAGAACTCAGGTCCAAAAACTCAATAACACAAGTGTGCAATTCTCCCGATGTGGTTCAACACCAGCACACGCATTCGAAACTTAAACACCTTTAGCTGAGGACCTGCCAGGTGTGAACAGTGTGATGCGGTTGCCCATTAGCTGATTTGAAGGGCAAGATGGTCATTTCTTACCCTCTCTTGCTGTGCTGTTAGGACCATCATCTGGAAGTCGAGGTTGACTCCAAAGTGGGAGGAGACCAGACCCAGCTGCTCACTGCAATTCAAAGTATTGTCCCTCTCCCAAACCCTATCACTGAACAGAAATGAACGTGGGCACAGGGTTTACCACCGCATACAGAAATGACTGCCACAGCAGTGTTTTAAGGAACAAGACAGGATATCTCCCTTTAGCAGTGCAGCCATCAAATATCAAGCTTGAAACTGCATTTGTGTGATAAGACTTGAGAGAAGGTGGAATGGCACGGTGTGAAATGATCTGATAGCACGAAAAATTGTTGTTAGGAGGTGTTGGCACTTGAAAAACAACACATCTTGTTCCTGTTGGCTTCAGCCCGCGCTTACTCCGAGGATATTCTGCCATGGTCCTATTTGGAAATCTTCGGTATTGAGCGGATAGTGAGAGAACATGCACCCTGACAGTTGCCCTTTCCTTACAGACAGACACAGCATTCTGTTAAGTGGCTTGAGCAGACACAGAAAGTATTTGCTGTATGTTTTCCTTTCTTAAATTTCATTTTATTTTTAGCTGACAGATAATTGTATAGATTTTCAGGGTACAATGTGATGTTTCATTACGTGTATATGTTATGGAATGACCAAATCAGGCTAATTAACATCTCCATCACCTATTTTTTAATGTGATATATGTACACAATGAAATACTATTCAGCCTTCAAGAAGCAGGATATTCTGCCATTTGTAACAACAGGGATGAACCTAGAGGACATTATGCCAAGTGAATTAAGCCAGCCACAGAGAGGTAAGTATTGCATGATCTCACTGATATGTGGAATTTTTTAAAAGTTAGACTCATAGAAGCAGAGAGTAGAATGATGGTTACCAGGCACTGGGCAGGGAAAGGAGGAAGACAGGTAAAGGGGAGAGGTTGCGGTATGTTTTTGGCTTTGTTTTCTACTCTAATATTTGAATACAGCATTGTTTCTGTGTATGCACACATAACACACACGCACAAGAAGGAACTCAGAGTCTGTGCTCACTTGTTCTGATGAGTAAGAATTTTTAATATGCAAATTCTGTTTGGGTAAAGTTTACCAAAAACAAATGGCAATGGATGCAGCTCAAAGTTTAATATCTATTGAATCATTTCCCCTCATTCCTGGCTTCTCTTCTGGAAGATTCTTTGGGGATTTTTTGTTGTTGTAATTGTTTTAAAGCTCTGAGGGCTGGGAAGAGTAACGTTTCTCTCGGGCAGATTGGCTGTGACATGTGTTCATATGTTCTTGATCATCACTTTCAGCTTCCCGCCTGTGACTGGTGGATCTTTTCTCGTTACATCAATTCCTCCCTTTCTCCTGCCTCCCACCCTTCGTTCCTCAGTGCTGAACCTCTCCACCTCTGTTCCCATCCAAGGCAACTAAAACTATGACACTCAACGGCCTTCCTTTTCTATCTTCTCTGTAAATACAAGCTTTGAAGAGTGCACTACTTCCTTGTCTAGGAATAAGTTATGATTCTTCCTAAGTTGGGAGCTTTTAGCATGCTCATAGGAGACAGTGAGGAAGTGTGTGTGTGTGTGTGTGTGCGCGCGTGCGTGTGTGTGTGTGTGTGCATGCTCAAAGGAGAGGGGGGTGGGAGAGAGAGAAGTACAGAGTCCCAGGAATTATCTATGCATAAAGAAATTAAAAGAGAATATTTTCCAGAGCAATTGAAGCCCATCTCCTGAACAATGACGACAGCTCCTCATTTTCGACAACAAAAGAGGGCACGTAGGAGTCAGCTCATTAGAATATCTGTGGCTCTTTTCTGTTCTCTCTGCATTAAGCCCCCATAATGTCAGTTGTCACTTATTAATGACAATTAACTAGTAATCAGCAGTGAGACTCTTCGAGGTGGTCTTTGCCTGACAGGTGAAGAAAGAGAACATTGCGCAGTGCCACACGGTGACATGGAGCCTTCAAAGGGAGCACAGCATTTCCATAAATTATTTCAGAAAGAAAATTTCTTTTATACATTCTCTCTAAAGCTTAAGGATCTTTAACCCTAGAAAGGCCACACTCCCATGCTCTTTCTGTGATTTTTTTATTCCTTACTGAACGAAATCTTCGATCTATGATTGTTGTCACTGGGCTTCCCACCCTCCAGTCACCTTCATTCCTGCGCATTTGTTGATTCCACCTGCTTAGTTTTAGTTGGGTCCATGTGCAAGAAATGGTCTGTGATGTCCATTGCTGGTGCACAGCCCTAGGGAGCTCCAGCCCTGAGGCAGAGGGCTGTGCTTGGAGCATTTCACACTGCCTCACTGGCCTAGTGGCCCAACTCTGCCTTCATAGTCTTGGGCGCTGTCTCTCTACTGCAGGTGGATCTATCCGCTCTTCCCTCTTTCCTGATACAGATGGCAGAAGGGCCATGATCTTTTAGAATCACAATGGAAACCACAAACCCAGTGCCACCCAAAACGGTTCTCCAGCCTTTCTAACCTGTACCGGGCCGGCCCTCTCCTCCCGAGTCTCAGCTTTCCTCTTGCTGTTCTTCATCCTGAGACATAAAGAGACAGTGTCCCCATCCCCCTGCCCCGCACACACAGATGAAGCCATACAGATAGAGACGGACTGCACAGGCTCTTACCTGCTCTCCCACGGTTCTGTTCTCCTGGCTTCTCTACAATGCTGAAGCACTTGGCTAACCTGAAGGGTTCTGTGAAGTGGGGAGTTTCAAGAAGAAAACATTTGGAGGGTGAATAAGAATGCTAAATATTATTCCTACAGGAGAAATGTGTTTATCTTGTCTTTGAGGAGTTTAGGCTTAAGAAAGGCCAAATCTGGCCTTGGGAAGAAACGTGATGATATCTTACCATGGAGGGAGTGAAAGCAGTCAGGGTGCTACCTGCCGGGAGTGCATGGAGCAAGTGCATCGCCAATTTCACTTTTTAAAAAAGGGGGCTTATTCATGTCCAAGCAATGCAATTATCATGAAAACCACTGACAAAAGGAATGATATCCAAACCAGTCTCTGAAACACCAGACTTTCTGTTTCTGATGTGGGATTCCACTCTTCAAAAGGTCAGCCACCAGAAGCAGGAATCTAGGAATGCACTAGTAAGAGCGTCTCCAAAAGAAGCACCAAATTCTGAAATGTTAAGAAAAGTGAGAGGTCATCCAGACATAGTAACTTTGTGACTCCTTTTTCATAAATCTGTTGTTTGCTCTGCAAAGTTTTAGTGACAAGAACTGCTGGTGCCTCTCTGCAGCTTTCCTGGTTTCCTTAGAATTTTGTGATATTACAAAGCTTCCATGACAACAAATAAGATATTACATAGTGTTAGGCTCCAACTATCTAACCAGAACTTAAAGACAAGTATTCACATTACGTTTAAGAAAACAGTCACCATGCAAAAGATTGCCACTTTAAATTCCCTCCTATTTAAATAAATATTTTTCATCATAATCTGAAGTTTGGACAAAGCCCTTTCCATCAGATTTCTGCTTGCAGATTATTTTAGAGTTTAAGGCTAGAGTTTCCACTAATTGATGAAAAAATTATGGAAAATGGAATGTGTCCTAATCAATATGTCTAGAGTCCAATTTTGAGATGTGGTCATTTATTTTGCATTCAACAATGCAAAAACCCATGCTTCCACTAAATAAGACCAATAATTGAGCTCCCCATCCTGGAATCTTGTGTATCCAAGTGAATGATGTGTGAATTTCACAAGTCTAAAACAATAAGGATGGGAATATCTGAGAGGAAAATTAATTGCTTTAAAAATGGAAATTAGATTTTACTAATTTGTAAATAAACATATTACAAATGAAATGCCAGTATTTAGGACATTACTGTCTCTTAAAGTTAACAAATCAAAACACAACTAAATATTGCTTTCAAAATTTTAATGACATAAAAGAGTCAAAAGTTGAAATTGGTGTGTTTAATTAATCATTAATCAATATTAATCAATTAATGCCCAATCATTAATCAATTGGGTATAATGACATGAAAGCTATGGCTTAGAAATATGATTGAATATATAATTTAAACTACATGGTAATAAATTATTCCCAAATGCCCATCCTTTTGGTTTTGTTATCACACCGTGCTCACCACGCATCCACATACTCTGCTGTTCTACAAGGTGAAAAGGAAAATTTTAGTTTAGTTTCTTGGAGAAAATTGGAAAAATTACCCTGAAAACATGCATAAATACATTAAAATGTATCTAAAGAAGAAACATTTACTGAAAGGAGAAAAATGTTTTAATCTTAGGACCAGTTGGGGTTTTGTAGCAGCCCATAAGAAACCCGGTTGTGTATGAATTGATGGGATGAATTTGGCTAATGGTTACAGTTATACAAAATGGGCTTTTCCTTATTATTTACATACTTTAGAAACTGGTGTTCCCAATGTATCTGTCCCCAGTTCCTTGCCACTAATGTACTTTTGGTCAAACAAGCTTTCAAGGAAAAATATCCCTGCAAGTTCAGCTTTGTTCAGAATGCTTCAGTCTTAAAGACTTCCTTTTAAATTCATCTTTAAGCACTGCATTCTAACCAGAAAAACTACATTTTTAGCTACTATTTAAATATGATGTGTGCCATATCTCAAATATTTTACCAAAATATGGTCAAATATGTGGGCCCACTGTTTCCACTGTCTGTTCAAAGTAAAATGCACTCTACACATCATCAGACAGCCTTTATACCAGTCAGATCAAATTGTAAATAGTTTTGAGTGATGTAAGAAAAATAGTGACTGACTAGTTAGAGGTCATCTAAACACTTTTGGTGAAACGCTATCGCTCTTTACGAAAGAAAATGAGTCGCACGTACTCTTCAGCGCATCCTGGTCTTATGCAAGGTAACATGCTTCCTTATCGTCCTCACCCTTTGCTTGTTGGCCTGTGTGTGTGGCTATCAAGAATCCGGGTCAAAGACATCAGGGGCTTAGCAGGGCCCTTGAATTTCAGCTCTGGAACAAACTCACCTATGGGAGATATTCTGATACAGATTTAAAAGTAGTCCCTCTCTCTTGACTTCTAGGTCAATCCAAGTGTTTTTATTTTATGAAGTCTACTCTAAGTGATCAAATCTCATCCTACTAGGGTAGTGACCACTCTATTTTGAAATTATCTTTGTTTTGCTAATCAATACTAATTGTAAATCAGCAATAGAAGTAATAAAATTGGAGACTCCACTCCCTGTGGGCAAGTTGGGAAATTTGAAGAGAGTACAAAAGTACATTATTCACTTGAAGTCACTGGGGACCTTTTAATGAGACATAGCTTTGTGGATGAACAAGGGGGAAGAGACCTGGAAAATAACTGCCCTGTTCTAGTCCCATATCCACAAAGGAGCCAGAGGGTCTCAGTTAAGTTCTTTCTCTCCTCTTTGCGGTTGGGTTGTCTGTGGCCACTTGAGTTTAAATGAATCATGAAGGCTGGGCAGGCTGACTCACGCCTGTACTCCCAACAATTTGGGAGGCCATGGCGGGTGGATCACTTGAGCTCAGGAGTTTGAGACCAGCCTGGGCAACATGGTGAAACCTCATCTCTAAAAAAAATACAAAAATCAGCCGGGCATGGTGGTGTGTAACTGTGGTCCCAGATACTTGGGAGGTTGAGGTGGGAGGATCGCTTGAGTCAGTGAGGTCAAGGCTGCAGTGAGCCAACATCATGTTACTGCACTCCAGCCTGGGCAACAGAGTAAGACCCTGATTTAAAATAAATAAATAAATAAATAAAATCATAATTAATGTAAAAGTACTCCAGAAATCACACATGTCCTCGAATGATGTTTTAAATAACATAAATGAACAATCAACATTAAAAATATTATACAGGAAAACATCAAGATTAAATTGGTTAATCAGTGAAAATGGCCAAAAACTTAAAAACATCAAACCCTTGTAGTCACACGGCAAAGGTGTGTAGAAACAGTCATTCTCATGCAAATAAGTGTCTAAACCAGTACAAGTTTTCCTGTGGGTAATTTGGTATATGCCCCAAATCACATTATGACGCAGCGACTTCAATTCTAGGTATTTATTGTAAGGAAGTAATAAAAAATATTCACAATAATATTGAGTGGAATTTCTTGTACTCATATTTCTAATTGAGAAAACTTGAAAAATCTAAATGTTGCTTTTAAAACTGTAATAGGGAATTGATTAAATAAATTATAGTACAGCTCAAAAAGATTTAAAAATCCTCCATATGTAACAAAATGAGAAAATAGACATTATCTACTGTCAGGTAAAGAAGCAGCAAGGTACAAAAAGTATGTTGAACATGATCTCTAGTTTGTAGAAACATGGAAAAAAGATGTTAGCACCAAAATATTAGCAGTGATTTTCCTGTAGATGAAAACAATAGTTTTTATTAACTTCATGTTTATTTTCCAACTTTTCTACAATGACTGTATCACTTTTGTCATAAGAATAAAAGTTATATAAAAAGCACAAATTGTCTCCAAAAGAGATTTTACTTTTTGGTATCTTGTAAGCTAACAATTCAATAATTAACTTTCAATGGTATCCACTATCTTCAGATAAATTATAATAAAATAAATAAGAAATTTTCCCTTGGAAAAAAGCAGAAACCTTTATTTGCACGTACAGGTTTCTGAACATTTGGAAGTAGGTTAGACATGCTTTAGACTAAAGTTAACAGTTTTTCAAAGGTTGTCAACTATAGAAATGTCGGATCAGAAACGTTAGAATTTTTAATCACCTTTTTGCGTACACTACCTAAAAAAGTTTGTTTCGCTTACATAAACCATTGTGTGTCATTACTTCACAGGTTTTAGCTCTCTTTAAAAACTGACTACCTATCAAGCAACATCCTCACCCATTTTGGGGACTACCACAAACTTTAAAAAATTCTACATCTGAAGGAAAAAATACATGATTAGTTATTGACTCCAAGTCTCAAACGGCAAATATGAGCGCAAATCAGGGTGACACCTGCATGCACACGACGGCCACCAGGCCAAACGAGACAGCGGCACCCTCCCTGGCCTCCTTGCCAGCGTCCCACAGGCTGACTCTCTCCAGGTGGCCAGGGCCATTTTGTCCCCACACCACAGAAGAGGAAGATCTGTTCCCTGGGACCGCGGGAGGACTTAGGAGGCCGAGAGGACCCAGTGCCATGCGTGGAGTTCATTTGCTGGGACACACAAAACTACATGAAGGGAAGGGTGGACACGTTTCCTCGGACATCAGTGAAGGAAGGGGAAACGTGTCAAGTAAATCTTCAGATTGTAGGTATCCCAATCCTTCCCTGGATTATTCAATCCATTCGTATCCTTACAAATTGAGTTTCTGTGTTACTAAGTATACCTGTATTCAATTTAAGTTGCTACAGAACCATAAAAACATCTTTCAACTTATTTTCTCAAATCCAGCAGACCATGGGGCGGCTACATTTTGCCATCCACAAGGGCTGCAGTGGGAGGTGAAGAGCAGCTCTGGCTGCTCAGCTGCATCCCATGCCCCCCGGCACCATTGTGAAGCCTTGCCTCTAGCTCCCCACCCCGTAGGAGATGCCCTGCCTCTGGGTGACAGCAGAGATCCCCACCTGGGGCAGATCCCAAGGCCTGTAAGCAGGCATTCAGAGTGTGGTTCTGCAGCAAAAGCTTTTTGGACTCAAAGCCCAAGTTTAGTCATTTAGTCGTTCGTAAGCCATGTGGCCTTGGGTCCGTTCCTCAACCCTGCTGTGCCTGGCTCCTCACCTGTAAACTGAGCGTGAAAGTAACAGAACCCACCGCATACAGTTGTGAGGAAGGAATGAGTTCATAGGTGTGAAGCACTTAGAATTAGTCCCAGGCACAGAGGAAGCACTCGACGAGTACTAGTGGGAGTCGCCACGTTCATTATCACTTGTATGATTAAGATAACCTAGTCTCCTATGCATTGACTGGGAAATTACGGTCAAGACAACGTAGCAATACAGTTGGTGAGTTAGGAAGAAAAAAATTTAAAGGAAAACCCCAATTCTATGTCCATCCCCCAATGATCGGAACTCAAGTTGCCAGCCGCTTTAAAACGACTCAGTGCTTAGCTGCACCCTGGGCCAGCGACCCCCTTCTGGGGAGCACTCACCTCCCTTTGGACCACTTCACCTGCTGCTGCTAACACTTTTGCTATGAGGGTGAAATCACATAATCACATGTTTGCGGGTTTGTGGTAAAATAAACATAACTTCAAAGGATTATTATGCAAACCCCCACACCACTGCCATAAGCCTCATTGTTATTCTTCTCTGTCACCCCTTGAGCCCAAAGTACATAATCACCCAGTAATTGAACTGAAATGTCTAAATGGCTGAGGCTCCTAAAGGACATAGCTATTTACCAATGAAAAAAGTCAGAAAAATTTAGCAAACCTCCCTGGCGCTCTGCTGCGTTAGTACAAAAGCCTGTGTAAGTATGACCCACCTGGACCTGCTCCTCCTCCTCAAATCATTAATGGAAACAGAACAATCCTTGCTGTCACGGGGCAATGTGAGAGAAATAATTAAAATATCACAATTGCTTAGCTGCTTCTGAACAGAGAGGTATAAGCTCTAACCTTTCTCAGGATATAATTTTATGAAAATGTAAGCAAAAGGCAGAAAAGTAAATTTTCCTGGTCGTGTCATTTAGTGCTCCTGGGGCTGGGGGGAGAGGCCAGGGGGCCTCAATGTCAATGCTTCCCTTGATACAGACTAGGCAGTGAGTTTGGGCTTTCGGGGATGGGGGTCACCCTGGAGGATGGGCGTTTTCATGGCAAGCGTCCTGGCACGCTCAGTAGAGCCCGCCGTGCTCTAATCTGCAGAAGGAAGCCTCATTTCAAACACTGAATACAACAGCAGCCAGTTTTCTTTTTAAAATTGTAGGTTTTTAAAAGCTCAGAAATCAGGTTTTCCTCTTTGGAGCAACACAAAACTAATTCCTGGGTCCTCGGGGTCTTTGCTGGTGGAGTAAGCCCTACCCCTCTACTCCCACCATTAAATCTCTGGATAGACACACAGGTTAATTACACATATTTTTAAATTCTGCAAAGGATTCTCTGAAGGACGCATCTCAGCCCACCTAAGTACAAAACAGCCATCACTCAATGGCTAAACTCGGCAATCCTTAGCACCCAGTGGAGTTAAAAATTTTAATTACCATTTTTTAAAGCACAATACTTATCATTTGAATGAAACATGTCAGCACACAAATCATGAAATGATGATTCTGAATAGAATTTTTGTTGGTTGATTGCATAAGCAATACCTCTTGTTGCTGAAATAACATCTCAAAGGCAAAATAATGACGACATGACAATCCGTGTAAATCAAGAACTGCATGTGGGTTTATTTTACATCTGAGAAAACAGTGGATTTAATTGTGTGAACCAAAATGTACTGTACAATATTAATGATAGAACATCAAAATGTATAATTAATAGTGCATTGCTTGCTTTGTTTTTATGTATTTATTTTTGTCTGACAGTCCCTCTGAGTACATGCATCTGGAGAGATGCAGGTGCCAGTAAAAGTCCTCTATTTAAATCAAGCTGCAGGAACTAAATTTTATTCAAAAATTGTGGTTTTACATTATATACACAGAAATTTAATATAAAATGACAATATAAAAAGTTAAAAGGGAAAGCATACAGCCAGAAGGTACAAAGAAAGTTGAAGAGATTAAAATGGTACGATATGTAACATACAGGAGTTTTTAAGCTGATGCTGGCAATTTACAAGGAAAGGACTCCAACGTTTGCCCCATTTTTTTTTCATTTACCAGTGCAGCACGCTATAGAAAGGTCAGCTTGTACCAAAGCTTACATTTGTAAATAACTATAAACCGCAATATTTTACAGGAAAAAAGAAATAGCATTTTTATACATTTTTAAATAATAGCTTGCATACTTTTTTTTTTTTTTTTTTTTTTTTGCCGAAAGTGGCATTTTTCCGCATCCAGAGGGTTTGGGCATAGTGGCGAGTGGGTATCTGTTGTTGTTTTTTGTTTTAGACATGTAGAGGTGTGGCTTCCAAACCCCGTGAGTCCTACACAGCTTTCTATCTTCCCACAGCTGCATGCATGTTTCCTCACAAACCAGTTCTGCATATAAAAGCTCATTTTTTAATTATTAAATAAGTTTTGTGTCTGACACAGCTTTTGATCTGAATGAAATGCCTTTAAGCCTTTTTTTCTTTTTTTCTTTTTTTTCAAGTGAAAGGCACAGAAATGCAATTACAGTCCTCAAAGGGTTAAATTTGACACTACCAGGTTCTATGACCTTTATTGTCATGGCAACTTCGTCATTTTAGGATGTCTTTTTATCATTGTTATTTGTGTCTTTCTTTACTGCTAAATAATGTCTCTGAGTAGTGTGCCCCACTATTTCCTACAAAAGATAGCTTAACATCAAGAACAGATGTTGAAAATAAAGGTCAGACTTTGACTCACGGAAAAAGAAAAATAACATGCACAGATCGGACAGAGAGCATATAAATATACAAAATATGTGTAAGAAAACCAAGGTCCAGAGAGGCGGGCCAGCAACAAAGGAAAGACTGATTTTAGAGGCTCAGGCCAGGCCTAGTGCAGCTCGACGACGTTTAGTGCAATGTTCCGCGGTCTCTTGCATACCTGGACGCTACTGTTTCTCCAACTCAGTCACATAGATCAGGTGGTCCTCGGGGGACTTGCCATGAGTCTTGCTAAGGTGCAGTTTGACTGCGTGCTTGCTCGCAAAAGTCCGGTTGCAGAGCTTACATTGGAATGTGGAGCCCAAGTCTTCCTCGGTGGCCCCCAGCGGGCCCAGAGTTTTGCTGGCGAGGACTTTCGAAACATTCTGCTGTTCTTGAATCTGATTGAGTGGCAGCTTGGATAGATCCTTCAGGCTGAAGCCCAAGTGCGTCTCCAAATGACTTATGTATGTAGATGCAGTTCTGAACTGAGAGGCACAATCGTTGCAAAAGAAAACAGGATGCCCTGTGTCCAGGTTCTTTAGGAATTTCGTTCCCCCTGTCCTCCTCAACTGGTACTTCACATTGGCCAGCCAGTGGCTGATGGTGGTCATGGAGAGGCCGGTAAACTTCGAGATGTGCACCCTCTCCTGTGGGCCCAGGTCCGACATGATGTACTTGCCCTCTGTGGTCTCCCGCAAGCTCGAGGCGAACTGGGCCTGCAGGATGAGCAGGTGCTGCGGGTTCCAGTTGGACTGCCGGCCCTTCCTCTTGTGGACCGGTGACAGCTCATCCAGTGCCTCCTCAAAGCTGCTGCCATCAGCATCAGACTTCTCCGACACTGTAGAGGGCGTGGAGGACTTGGGCGTCAGGCGGCCTGTGAGATTTTTTACCATGTCAGAGATGTCCATGAGCGCGCTCTCCCGCAGAGGTGACGCCACCGGATCGGCCATGCCGGACCCCAGCGGCTTGTTCTTGGACTTGGTTAAGTCAATGGGCTGGTCGCTGTTTTCGTAGTAGTAGCGGTCGATGGCGTCGGCCTGCTTCACCGGGGCAGCGGGGCGCGCCGGCCTGTCCAGCATGCTGTTGCTGATCTTGTAGAGCATGGCCAGCGGGTCCAGCGAGGCGCCCACGGGCTTGGACACCTTGCCCAGGTGGGTGTTCATGATGGACTGCAAAGCGCTCAGAGGGTTGATGAAGGAAGGCTCTGGCGAGTGGTCGGTGATGATCCCCAGGTTGTTACAGCCGTTGGTGACCTTTGCTTTGAGAGGCTCTGTGCCGTTTGGGGTGTGAACGTCCAGCGGTCCCTCCTTTTTGGCCTTCCCAGTCTCGGCCTCAGGGCCCTTCTTCTGCTGTTTGCCGCTGACTTCCTCCGTTTTAGGGAAATCTTTATTCTCTTTTGCTACGGGGGACGCAGCTTTGGCCGGGGAGCTCTTCTCTTTCTCAGGGGGCCTCTCCTCCTTCTTGATGCTGACCTTGCCCGTGACCTTCTCCACCAGCTCCTCCATGGCAGACACATTGCTCTTGTGCGGTGGGGGCGTGAGGCTCCCCGGCGAGTGCAGGAGGGCGTTGTGCTCGGTGGAAGACAGCGACTTCACGCCGCCAGCATAGGACGGCTGCACCTGCACACTCTGCACGGCCGCCGGGAGTGGCTTCACGGTGCCCGGCAGCTGGTAGGCCGCGTGGATGCTGGGGTAACCACCCCACGAGGGTGCGCCATTCTGGGCTTTGCTAATGGCCGTGGAGACGGTATTCTCCAGGGACTTGAGAATGTCCAGCCCTCCCTTGGGGCTGTCGTCCAGGTCCTCCTCGCGCAGGTAGGGGTACAGGGTGCTGGGCTCAAATTTCTCCGAGCTGTCCTCACTCTCCTCCTTGATCTTCTCCGCATCACCAGCCACGGGCGGCTTCTCCTTCTCCGGCTCTTTCTTGTCTTCCGAAGCTGTGGACCCTGCGGGAGACTCGGGCTGCTTTTTGATGCTGGAGGCCGGCAGCCGCGTGTGGGTGGTGGGCGGCAGGGGGATGGACTGGATCTTCTCTTCCACCACGGGGTCCAGCACCAGCTGCTTGCCCTTCTTTGAGGCTGAGGTGGTCACTTTCAGGAAGTGCCCGGTGACCATCATGTGGGCGGTGAGCTGCTGCAGGGTGTCATGGGAGCTGCCGCACTCCATGCACTTGAGGATCTGCGCCTTGCGGGCCTCGAACTGCCAGGTGTAGCTGGCACCGTTCTGGTAGCCGTAGCGGTTATTGGGCGTGACGTATGGGTTCGCCGCTTTCTGATCCTTGGCTGACTCACTCAGGGCCACCTCTGCGGCCATTCCTGCTGGCTCAGGGGAGCAGGGGGGCGCCAGGTCCTGAAGCGCCCGCTTTTTGGTGGAGGGGACCAGTTTGGTGATGGCTGGCACTGGCTCCTTCAGAGGCACTTTCTGGTAATGCTTGGTTTTGATCATGTGGACGCTGAGGTCCTGCAAGGACTCAAAGGAGTGTCCACAGTACATGCACTTCAGCACCTTCTGGGCGTCCTCCTTCCCCTCCATCTCCATCAGGGAGCGCTTCCTGGGCTTGGACCACCGCTTGGTCTTCTCGGAGTCCTTGTCCCTGTTGTCATCACGGTAGTGGCCTGTCTCATTCATGTGCACCGTCAGTTCCACCAGCGTGTCGTACGCGGCGCTGCAGTCTTTGCACCGGAACTTGCTGGCGCCAGTGAAGACGGAGCCGTAGAGCTTGTTGTTCTGGCGGTAGAGCTGCACGGTGCTGAACAGGCTGGGCTCGGGGAGCAGCCCGTACGAGGACGTCTGCTGCAGCGTCTTGGCCAGTGCGGCCTGGTGCCAGTCGTACCCGGAGCTGCTGCTGGTACTGGTGGTACTGCTGTGGCTGGTGCTGGAGCTGCAGCTGGTGCTGGGCGTGCTCGCCGTGGGGCCGGCGGTGCTGGCTGGGCAGACAGGGGGCGTGGGGGTGGGGGCGGAGCTCTCCTTCTGGCTGGCATCGTTGGTGCTGGTGGTGGAACCCGACTTCTTTAAATCCAGAGCTAAGCTGGACCAGCAGGACTCAGAGAACAAGTTTGCATACACAGCTTTGATCTGTGCCAGGCTGTCCTGGGGGTAGGAGACGCTGTCGGGACACTGCGGATCCTCCTTCTCTTCTCGAGAGGAAGAGCCTTTGAAATGGGCCAGCTGGTCGCTGCTCTCACTGAAGGGCGACCCGTAGCCGGCGTCCTGGTTAGTCGCAGAGCTGACTGGGGAGTTCTGGTAGCTCTGCGCCTCTTTGATCTCCGTCTCTTCATTGCACATGTACTCACTTTCCTGAATGTCCAAAGACAGCCCGTCATCCTCCACGTGCTCTTCATCTATTTCTGCTGCCTTCAATTCTTCCTCAGGAACATAAGCTAGGAGAGAAAAGTAAAACCCAGTTAGAAGAAGTAAATCATCTTCAAGGACGCAGCCTCCCCAGCAGTTAGATGATCTTTAAAAAGATATTTGTCAGCCTAGCTCCCAGGACACAAGGCTACCCGAAGTTTACGTATCTACCCCTTTGTAGGAGTTAGGTTCCAAAAGGTGCTGTCCCCTCCTGAGTGTGTCTTTAGCAAAGGGGACTGAACTGGAGGATGGTATCCTGTGCTCGTCCCAAAGATGTCAGTCTGACCCTTGCAGCCTGGTGGGAAGGGCAGGAACTTGGGACTCCAGCTACCACCCGCCAAGTACCCCTCCTATCAGCTGTTCCCTCCTAAGTGACCCAGGAGTCCCCTCACGACTTCCACATGGCAAACACTTGTAAACACCCATCGGGCATGACCTGGTTATCAATTTTCAGAGCAGGATATTCACAGACAGTATGATATCGTTCCCATAAATAAAAACACTCCTCAACGGCAAGCAATGAAAACACTCTGGTCTTCAGCAAAAGCAAGAACCCAACACAGCACCGCCCATCCCCTGCCTGGGCGGAGTAAAGCGCCACCCTCATGGGGCTGCCAGATGGCAAAAGCCATGGTTGTTCACCAAGGCCCAGAGCAGCCTCATTGACTGCAGTCAAAAGCTGGAAGGCACCAAAATGTCCACTGATGGTTGGAGGGATGAACGCGGTGTAGCGTTTGGTCTGTGCAGCAGCCTCCAGGCACCTGTGGCCGGGGGGCAGAGGCACACACAGCAGTGGGCCAGCAGTGACGGGCTCCCCAAACTGAGCAGATCCAAGTCAAGCGAAACGTTTCCTTTGTATTAGTGGCCATGAAACTCCCTTTCACAAAGATGGGTTGATGAAAGCCGTGAGGCACTTTCCTGTAGTGGATCCTGATAGAAGGGCCTCCCGCACACAGTGGGAGGGGCCTGGGGCCAAGGCCAGCGCATGCTCAGGCTGCCAACATCATAAACCTGGGCCTTCTGCTTCCTTCAGAAGGCAGAACATCACTCAGGCTTGGAAAGGGAGTTCTGACACGCACCGCAGCATGGATGCACCTCGAGGGCACGGTGCTCAGTGAAGGGAGCCGGTCACGAGAGGACACGTACGGCACGGCTCGCCTCACGTGAGGGCCCTAGAACCGTCACATTCATAGAAAAAGAAAGCAGAATGGTGGTGGGTGCCAGGAGAAGGAGGGGATGGGGACAGAGTTTCCGTCTGGGAAGATGAGAAAGTTCCGGAGATGGAGGGTGGTGATGGCTGCACAACAATATGAACATTCTTAACGCCATGAAACTGTGCACTTAAAATGGTTAAAATGGTCACTTATATGTTATAAATATTTTATCACAATAAAAGCTGTTTAATTACAAAAGCCCAACGGTCCACGCTCCATCCGCCGACTACAGGTCCACGACCGCACAGCAGAGCGACCTCATGGGCTGAAGGCAGCGTTTCCCAGAGGGGCCTCCGGGATACGGCAGTTCTCCCATGGATGAGGCTGGAGGGCACAGAAACCGAGACGCAACCTGGACTTGTGACTGCAGGACATGTCAGATCCTTTACTGCACAACCCACCTTCCCAACTCCCAAGGGAGACTACTGCAAGGAACACCGCCTCCGCTTCTTTGACCAAGGCACTTTTACTTACTTTTCCCGTCTGAGGGAACAACTAGCTGGACTAGAGTTCCATCAACAACTTGGGATATTCGGGGTTCAGATACTTTGCAGAAAGTCCCTAGTAAAATGCATTGATCTGACCTAAAAGGGGTGTCTCATTAAACATCATCATTCATGATCACATCATCAGAGCCAGGGCCCAAGGGAACACGACAACGAGGACACACATTTCCAGGGAGGACTGCTGGGAGGGACAGAAAACATCTTGGCTGCCCAAAGGGAGGATGCCAGGGGCAGCGGGGAGCAGTGTGAGAGCCTCAACACCTGCAAATGCAGGGCTTCAGATTCCAGCAGCAGCCACCACTCACAGGCACACGCACAATCGCACGCGTACACACAAGCACACGCACACACACGCACAATGAGAGACGACTGAATCGGTCATGTGGAGAGTCTCTTCTAGCTCAGGCCGTCCCGAGTGCTTGCACGCACTGCCCTTTCTGCACACAGCCTCAACTCCACCTCTAGTGAGAGCATAAGACAATCTGCGCACCTGTGTTCACGCGTTTCACGGCAGTATGCGGAACAGCAGCAAATCCAGGAATCACGATTCTGTTCACACTGTGCTGTGATTGTGGAAAATAACCAATCATGTAAGACCTCAGGCCTCAACTATAGGCATCAACATCTGGGGAATGTTCTAGATGATTCTATGACTCCCCTGTAAAATATAACACTCAAAATTAAAAGATAATTGCTAAGTTCAGGCACAATGTCATTCGCCCCTAATTATTAAAGGTTTAGGATGGCCCAGTTCTGAGGGTTCACTGCTGGGACCTGGGAACCCCACTTTAAGAACCACTGGTCAGACTCGTCACCTTTGAACCAGCCTGGCCTGGGTCATGTTGGCTTGGGCCACAAGGTGCAGCTCCTCTGCGTACTCGGAGGGTGACTCTGAAGGCTGCAGGGTGTGCTGGGCAGGGCAACGCCCGGGAGAGGCAGAAGGCCCAGGTTTATGATGTTGGCAGCCTGAGCATGCGCTGGCCTTGGCCCCAGGCCCCTCTCACTGTGTGCGGGAAGCTCTTCTATCAGGATCCACTACAGGAAAGTGCCTCACGGCTTTCATCAACCCATCTTTGTGAAAGGGAGTTTCATGGCCACTAATGCAAAGGAAACGTTTTGCTTGACTTGGATCTGCTCAGTTTGGGGAGCCCGTCACTGCTGGCCCACTGCTGTGTGTGCCTCTGCCCCTGGCCACAGGTGCCTGGAGGCTGCTGCACAGACTAAACGAGCCCTCCCACAGCCCACCCCACAGCAGGCAGCCAACCTGTGTGTGCTAATAAGTGGCTTTGTGTACGTTGGCTTGGGTTACCATATCCACATATGGTAGACTGGCTGGCTTGACCAACAGAACTTCCTTTCTCCCAGTCCTGGAGGCTGGAAGTCCCAGGCTAAGGTCTGGCAGGGTTTGCTTTCTGGTGAGGCCTCTCCCTGGCTTGAGGATGGCAGCTCTCCCCCTGAATGGCTCTTCCTTCCAGCAGGTGGGAAGAGAGAGCTCTTCCACTTCCTCTAAGCTCACCTCTGTTGGACAAGGGCCCTGTGACCCCATTTAACGTTAATTACTTCCTAAAGGCCCCTTCTCCAAATACAGCCCCAATGGGAGTCAGGGCTTCCACATACGAATGAAGAGGACACAATTCCGTGCACGGCAGGCTTCTGTCTCAACTCTGAAAACACAGAAATGGGAAACCTGCTCTCACACCTCTAGGGTGTGTTCAACACTGACCAATCCTCGTCCTCTTGCTCGGAGTGGGCGCCCACAAAGGATGAGGGTCAGGAGTCACGGCTGCGTCTCAGGACCTGGCCCGGCATCTCAGGACCGCATGGTGATGGCCTCCTCCCGGACCATCCTGCACCCTCACGCTCCCAGCAGGTGCAAGCATCATCCAGACCAGGCTCCACTCGGCCGTCCTCCAAGACAGTCCATTCTGCACCCAGGAAGTTCCCAGGCTGAGCTACAATGTATCTCATTGCCAATCTGTGTCAGAACAGACTGGACCTCACAGATCCACAGAACGAGAAGGCCCTCCTAAGAGGTCATCTTCCCAGCACGCCATTTTCTTGCGCAGATGTCCACGGCCCTGTGTGGGCTCCAGGGGGTGCAGACGTGGAAGGAGGGGGTCCATAAAGTCCCTGCCCTAGGGACAGGGACTCATGTCCCAGGGAAGAAGCAAAGCAGGGTGATCAGGCAGCCTGTGGCCAGGTAGGGGAGGGACACTTTTGGAAGGGAGGGAACTCCAGTGTGGACCAGGGTGAAGGCTGGGCCCCCACAGGTTCAGGCTCTCCCTGCCCGTGCCTAGCATGCCCACCTTCCAGATGCCATCTGGAGGCAGCTTCTCACTCTCCACCCGGTTGCACCTGTGAGCAGCATGTGGCCCTGTCCGTTTCTGGACCCTTGGTGCCCGCTTCCCCCTCCCTGTTCTGAACTGCCGCATCCCCAGGTCGGCCTGCTGCTCTTGCCCATTCTTACCGCAGCCTCTCTCTGGCCAATCTCACCTTCTCCACAACCCCAGTGCCTGTGCCCACCACAGCCATGGGCACCCCTGCACACCTGCCAGACACAGGCCCATCAGGGAGGACGCCTGTCCTGCTGCCCCCATGGTGCTTTCAGGGCCTGGCCCCACGTCGGGCCCATGGAAGGACCCCACTGTTCTAACACAGATCTAAGGTGACGGGTACTCCACATCATACCTATGTTGTGTGCAAACAATGACACCCCACTGCCTGCTCCAGCACTGTCCTCCTCATAACAACAGCTCACTTTCTCCTCCTTCTGAAACTCCAGATTCAGATGTTACCGAATAACCCTAAATGAGAGTATCTGAGCCAGAAAAGCAGCATGATCCTCAAAGCCTCCTGGTCCTCGGGCCCCGCATCCAAACTGGCCCTGCACTGATGACCAGGCTCTGTGGCCAGAGCCTTCCAATGTCCCCCAACTGACGTCCCTCCACTCCTGGTCTGTGACATTCTCCCTTCCAGCAGATGCTGTGCTCCCAACAACCCTGAGTTCAAGCCTTTGTTGAAGCTGTGTGTCCCAGGCAGGGCATCTGGACCCTCACTGCTGCCCCGCCTGTGCCCAGCCCTCCATGCCCAGCCCGCTCTATCTGGGGGTTCCAGGCACCCCTTCTTCCACAGGGGAGTGCCCAGTCTGGATGCCAGCCCTCCCCCACTCTCTGCCTGGTGTGAGCTACTGGGCCCTCCCTCATCCCTCCAGGGAGACTCGAAGGTCATCTCCTTATGCCACCTTCTCAACCCCTTCACAAAATTCACCACTCCTGGAAGAATCTGGAGCTGTTACCTGTCTGTCCTCTTCATCAAGCTGTGAACTCTTCCACTCAACCAACACAGCACAGGCTTCTGTGCCTCTGAGTTGAGTATTTCCATCCCATTGCCTCATTTAATTCTCACAACCCTTTAAGCTAAGTATCACTGAGACACCTATTCCACAGGAAAGAAAACAGAGTCTCAGAGAAGTTGACCGACTTCCCCGAAGTAACACAGGAAACAAATGATGGACACATGATTTGAAAGCCAGTCACTGACTCCCAGCCCCGTCTTTCTCCTTTGCCAAGTTATTTTCTTTTGTCTCATTAACATCTAAATGCCAGAGAAGACACGGAGTAAATGTTTTTGAATGAATGAATGATCAAAAGTAATTCTGTATTAAGTATTTAGAACGGCCATTATGTGCCAGACACGGTGTTATTAGAGAATCTCAAAGAAAAAGAGTAAAGGGAGAGAAATGTTAAAACATTGATATCCTTTAGCCCAATCATTTTATTTTTTTGAAGTTAGTCTAAGAAGTTAATATGAAATGCAGAAAAAGCTTCATGCCCAAAGATGTCCCTTATACAAGATGTCCTTTTATACACATAAAACTTGCTTGCCACAGTCTAAATCTTCAACAATAAGGAGTGGTTACATGAACTAGTATTTATTCCCAGGATGCAGTATCCTTCAAACATGAGAAAGTATGTTTTAATAACATGGAGAAAGTCATTAAATGAAAAAAGCAGAAGATAAAATTATATACACAGTACAAAGAAAAAATCCTTTTCAAGAATGTTACAGTGTTTTCTATCTAGATAATAAATACATGGGTTATTTATCATTGAATGAAGTGGTTCCTGATAAATATCGTATTTTCGAAATCTTCATTGTTTTCAGTTCAGCCAACATGGACTAGCCATTGAACACCATTGCTGGAATGAATTCGCTAGAAGCAAACTTTCACGGAACGTCTACCAGCCGCAGCCACAGCCACCGGTCAGATCCTGGGAATTAGGGAGCACGGAGAATGGCATGGCCCAGACTGGGGCAGGAATGCTGGGAAAGGCTTTATTAATTGTTACTGTGTTTTAATGTTAAAAATGAAAGGGGGTTTGGGATGATCGGGGATGCAGATGGTGTCTGGGCTGAGAACATGAGTGGGCTCCTGCTCCACACTGCCAGAGAGGCTGTCCTGGGCTGCTCTGCCCCAGTTCCCCCAGGTCCCTGACCACAGTGGCTGCCTCCCACCTTCCTCCTGCTCCAGCTCCTCAGTGCCACAGCCACTGCAGGGCGTTCTCCATCCAGCCTTCCCATGGGAGGGGCTGCAGAGTCTGACAAACAGGAGGGCCGGCGGCCCAGAGCCTTTCCCACAGCGGCTCACCACACACAGCTGTCACCATGCTAGGCCTTAGCTGATGGGGTTTGCTCACTGCTGTCCTTGCCCTCTGAACCTTCTGGCATTTATACTTTCATCATATACTCTTCCAGTTTATTTAATCCTGATGATCTTCTTTCAGCTATTTTACTATTCTACTATGTTCTTTTTGCTCATCCTACCTATTTTTTTAACTAGCTCACCTTCTCCCCTCTAACTTACAAGAGATGCGAGGAAGCACAAACCTTCAAGACAGCTGGGAGGACGACCTACCCTCCACCCCCACATCACTGGGCACCAATTCTTACTGGCCCGAACCCGCCCTCCAGACACCAAGCAGCTCTCCTGACCCCGTTGGATAAAGCACATCCCCACGATTCTCCCACCGCCCCAGTCCAGGGGCCTTGAGGCTGAAGTGCTGGTCAGGGTGGCCTCTTGTCTGAAGCTCTTGTGACCACGGAAGGGAATAGCCTTTGGGACAGCCACAGACATTAGTGGGTGCAAGGGACTCCACGGTCCCACAGATGGAGGTGGGCAGGAGGATGCCCCATGAAAGACTCCATATTAAATCTGTGACTGGACTGCCAGCCTCACCTTACCCTCTTCCTCCATCATTGCAAGACCCTTCGAGGACTGGCTGAGTTCCAAGGACTCAATAATAATAAAAATCATAATAGTAACTGGAGCCACAGCACCACCTCCGGACAACCACTCCAGCAGCCAGCACTGGAGGACCCGTGCTTCTGATCTCCCCCATCACAGCTGAGCGGCCAAGGGTCCTCCCAAGGCTCAAGCAGGCAGCAGCAGGCCAGGCTCCAAGCAGCCTCTGCCTCCCTCCACACCCAGTCCGTTCAACACAGTGCGCTGAGCCTCCCAGTTCTTCTGCCCCCACAGGCCCCCAACAAGGTCCCGTACCCGTCCAAAACTAGGGAGCAGGCAGAGAGCACCACATCCCAGGGCCAGAACCCCTCAGAAGGACTGAAAATCAACAGAGTTTCATTTTAAGAGTTTAGGACCCGGGGAGAAGGCGGTGGCTAGGTGTCACAGGACAAAGCCTGAGAAGGGAGAAATTCCAACCCAGAACCCAGGGTGCCTGCAAACAAGAGCAACCCAACACCCTGGCTGCCGTATTAGGCAAAGGAGTGCTTGGATTTTGCTAAGTCTGTATCCGGGAGGAATGTGCCAAACCACATTGGGAAGCCAGCCCCTCCCCCAACCCCCGGGGCTATACCTGTCACACACAGCAAGGTCCACTAAGCCACCCTGGATGTGTGCACGGGTGACCCAAAGGGGTGCTCCCCAGGAGCCTGGGCCTGAAAAGACAGAGTGAACTGGGGTGGGACTGACACCCCAGTGGTTCGCCTTTATGGGGCTCACACTAGCGTGACCATTGCTGTGGTTTCTTAGTAGAACAGATCCCGCCACCCACCCCATTAGCATGGCAGAAGAAGAGAGATGGAAGGTATGGATTTGATGTCTGGAGAGCATGGTAGGAGCCCAGGCTCAGACACGTACACACAGTGTGACCTGATACACTCACTCGCTCCTTGGGACCTCGGTCTCCCCACTGGTACAATCATTGTCCCCACTGGAACAATGTCTTTTGGGGTTACAGGAAGTATTTATGGCAATGACAGAATCATCACCATCAGTAGGTGGCCCAACTGTGTGCTTGTCAGCTGCTGTGGTCTGAATGTTTACCCCCGCCCTCGAATTCCTCTGTTGAAATCTAACCCCCCACGGTAATGGTAGAAGGAGGTAGGGCCTTTAGGAGGTCACCAGGAAAGAGCCCTCAAGAACAGCATGAGTGCCCTTATTTTTAAAAAGGCTCCAGAGAGCTGCCTTGCCCCTTCTACCACCTGAGGACACAGTGAGAGGACACTGTCTACACACAGGAGGCAGGCCCTCACCAGCTCCCGGATCTGCTGCTGCCTTGACCTCCCACCTCCCAGGCCCAGAACTGTGAGTAATACACGTCTGTTGCTCACAGTCCACACACAGACACACAGTCCACAGTGCTCTGCTACAACAGCCCGAAGGAACTAGGACACCTGCTCCTCCTCTTCCTCACACCCTATAGACTCACAGGATGAATCAGAAAATGTCCTGCGTGCAGATGTGCCATCGTCCTGTGGCTGTGGGAACCTGCTTAACTTCATGCCACTCAAATACATGGGAACAATAAGAACAAAATAACGATAAGCCCATCCCAGCCCAAGCCCATCCCTTCAGTTAAGACTGAAGCTGAGCCAACATCAGTGTTAACTGTTGTGTAGATGGTGCTCTGACAGTCAGATGTGAAATCCGGGCCACGGATCGGCTGGGCCCTTCTTGTTCTTCTTTTCCCTGTGCCTGCCTTTCAGAGGCTTTGCTGATGATTAGAGCATCTGCCAAAGAACAGAGGAAGGGAGGGAGAGGTGGGGAAACCGACACCAGGCAGAAATGCTGTTCCTTGTGAAGAGCTCTTTGGAGGCCTGACGGAGGAGGTGGTGGACACAAACGATAGCAATAAGGTCAGGAAACTGTCTACCCAAGTTCTCTCTTCCTCATTAGCACATGTAAGTGAGAGCTGACTGTGAAAGAGGAATGATGTTCAAAAGTGACAAACACAAACGCAGGTCTTCAGTCCCTGCTTGGTGACTGCCTTACAGTAAATACCAAATTTCACTATTGTATCGCCACCTGGTAAAACTATATAATCTTACCAAATTACATGTTTGTCTAAATCAAACTATTTTTCAGACTGGCAAATGTGATATCCAAGAACAGATGGCCATTATATCAAAATACATTTACTCCAAGGGGCCAATTCACAAAAGGGGCCTCCCCACACCTAAGTGATGAATGTACAGCTTCGATTCACTGTCGAATCTTACGAAACACACTGTCTTCCAAATTTATAATTGATCACTCATAAAGTAATGCCACCTTCATTATGGAGAGAGCAGGTGGTTTTGATGAAAGTTAGAATACACTGGGAAACAAAAAATGCAGAGAGAGCAGACACAGGCAGAGCTCAGTCCTTCCTCCTCAGGAAAGAAGGTAAAAATACAATATATGCGCTAATTTACTAACATCGTTCTGATTTCTTGCAGGAAGACTGATACCCTGCCAAGCAAAGCTGAAAGGCCACTTTTGCTCTGACATGATAGAAACAAAAAATTTTCTATTACTTCGGCAAATTTTAGTTGCCTGATACCAATCATTAATGTACTGGTTTACTTAAGCATTTGATGTATAAGAGAACTACTTTATTTACTTAAAACCCAGTAGAGATGGGTGCACCAAAATCTCAGAAATCACCACTAAATAACTTATTCATGTATAATGAAAAATAAATAGAAATATAATTTAAATACATATATTTATTATTATGGTTATTATATATACATAAGAAACCAGTAAATGTTAAAAAAAAAAAAAAAAACAGAAACAATTTTTAAGAATTTCAGAGTCTGCACATAAAATGACCTAAAGGCTTTTCCCAATTCTGATTTTAATTAGGAATCCACAGGTAACTGTTTTAAAACAAACATAATTTCTTCTTTCTCTCACTGCCCCTGAATTCAATTTCAAGTTAAGTGGGGAATAAGAAAACTAATTAAAGACCCTCTTGCTGTTCCCAATAAGCACTTTAGGTGTTAATCTTTTGTCTAGAGTTTGTCAACAATGTACTTAACAAGTAGCACAAATCAGAGCTTAAACTGTAATTTAAAAGATGAAAAACTCTGATTTTCAGTGGTGTCAGGAAGAAAAAGAGGACATTATATGAGAATCTTAAAAAATTAAAAGAAGTTAAAATAAAGAGAGAAGAGCAAAAAGCAAGTGACACTTCTATGCACCTGAGAGAGCACATGGCTGTTTCCGGACTACTGGAGTGCATGTTCACACATGGTGGAAATGCTCTCTTATTCCAGAAACCAAGCTAGGCATCCCCGAGGTGTGCATACCCAAAGACCTGCACTCAAAACATCAGCCAATTTCAGTTTTTACCCCCACGTCTGGGGAAAGAGAACCCTGAGGCAGTCTGATGACCCTGGGTCTACAAACCCAATATGAGCAAACACCAGCTTCCAACTTGGTACTATCTGACCCCCTGAGACTAAAACAGGACTTTCAGCAGTCAGGGTAGGGCTCGCCCTGATGAGAAACATTTAGAAATCCGGAGAGACTTGTGCATGGCATACCTCGTCAAATGGCTGAAGTGAGTGTAAAGAAACATAACTCAGATTAAGTACCAGCTCATTCTCTGGCTACATGCTGCCAGCCATCACCGAGAACTACTAACTACTGCTGCCTGATAACGCAGTTACCTTCACAGCACTGCATACTGTACTCTTGCAACACTTTAACACAAAGTTTACTCCTAAACGTGAACTTCTACAGGCTTTCCCAAGGGTCTCAGAGGATGGAAGGGAAAGATCAAGAAGTGAAGGCTCTTCCACAGTCTTCAAAACCCACAAAGGGCTTATATCAGAGAATATGTCTCCATTTTAAAAGCCAGTAGCTTATTCCCATCAACACACAGGATACAGAAAAGAAACGGGAATGCCAATCCCCAGGCCATCGTGGCGTGGATGTAGGCAAGTGGCAAGGACGTGTACCAGGCACCCGTGCTGCTACTGATGGGAGACTAGCACCAACATCCAGCACAGAGTTAGGAGAACTTTTATCTTTAAAAGTGGATACAGACAGAAATTATTTACCAGTGTGATGAACCATGAGCTAACACATCCTGCATAATTGTTTCTATACTTGACTGGAAACCAAGTACAGGGTAACATAACACCTGACTTTATTTAAATCCCTTTAGTAACAATATTCGGTGTCTGATTCAAAAGTTATATCAACACTATCATGACAGAAAATAAAATTCTTTATCTTAATAATTAGGTTTATTTTTACTATTATCAGTGAATTCTCATAACTGCTTTACAAGATGCCTTTTTAAAAAAGTTTACTTTGGCAGCGAGAAAGACAGACAGATAGACAAAGATAGAAAGAGACATAACAACTTACAAGTTTAGCTAATTATTTGTGACAATGCTGTTTTCATTATAAGCTACAATTTTCTAAAAATCTTTTGTTTTCACTATAAGCTACAGTTTTCTAACAATCTTTAGTTCTTATGGGTACAAATGTACTGGAATATATTATGATATTTGTAGAAATGCTTATTTCTAGCAATGAACCTATCAGAATATCCTTTACCAGGAGAATGAATAAAATCTTTTAGCCTAACAGATTTTTATAAGAGAGGCTACTGAATCACAGAAAATAAAGTCGCCACCTCTGCATTTTCTCCACTACACCCTCGCTGTTGGCGTCACCAGCCCCCCGCCATCACCCCACCCCACCTCACGAAAATCTGAATGAGTAAGCTTCAAAATGGTAACTGCAGTATAAAATTCTTCTTTTACAATTACTTATAGAAATAAATGACATTTTCCCCATCAAATAAAACAAAGACTCCAGATCATCATTTTTGCTATTTCTTTTTGTGTCAAAACAGCTTTGCCATCACTCCCCCACCCTTCCTGAGCCTAGTACGATGGTGCAGAATGTGACAGTGTGAGCGTGTACAGTGTGTCCTGCCATCGGGGGGACACTCACAGCACCCTACAGACTGCAAGGAACCGTGTGAACCAGCAAGCACCAGCAGCCCAGGAGGAGGCGCCGCCAGCCTTCACACGCACGCATGTGTGGGTGTGGGTGTGCAAGAGTGCACACGTGTGTGCACATAGGTGTGAGTGTGTGCAGGCGAGTGTGTATGTGCATGGGTGTGAATAAAAAATTTCAAATTATATAGACCCTACCATTCCCAAAATGGAAAAGGGACAACTGGTTCTTATGGTTAGACTTCATTTTTTAATCAAATCTTGTTAATATTTTTTGTCATAAAATGTGCCTTCTGGATGCCAATGTGTCCCTGAAGATACGCTGTCACCCTGAGCAACATGAAATTATGTGTGTTCTAATGCGAGTGGACATAAGGCAATGTATACGGTCCCTGTTAGAGCCTCATACGACACCAACAATGTGTGACCTGACGGTTTACAATGTAAACACACACACACCGTCTGAAAAACATTCTCATCTCAAATTGTAATTATATGAGGCACAAACATCGTATCGTTAGCAAATTAGATAAAAATTATGTTTCTCAATTTGTAGCCCAACATTGTTTAAAACATCTTTGTTTCTTTAAAGAAAACAAGACTCACTCTAGTCAACAGTCATTTTTAAGGATGGGTGAGAAGTGACAGCTGTATTTGCTTTTTAATGGCTAAATGTGGTAAAGTTGCAAATTCCCTCGAGTCTTAATAACACTGGCTCTGAGCAATTAGGTTTGTATTCTCCCCGAACTTGCATCTTAATCTGTACCCCAATTATGCACAAAATAAACGTGTTTTCTTAAACCATCCTGTTTTATATTCCATAAGAGGTGAACACTCCCAGAATGCTGCCTCCCTGTTATCGCTGCTCTGTGGAGGGATGAACAAGTGCGGGTGCTTTGCTAAAGAGCTGAAGCAACAATAGAAGAAAGGCTTCCCCGAACACGCTCTGCTTTCTAAAAGTCAGCTTCAAATCTATCCTGAAAAATCCAGCAGACACCCCAAATACCCACACACACTATGGAACATCCGTGCACCCCATCTCTTCATCCTCGGTGGCAAAACACCCTGATGAAAAGCAGAAGGTGTGTCCCTTTCACAAAAGGCGCAGCGTTCCCACATCTGGACGTTTGGAGTCACTGGGATATTAGTATTAATATGACAGGCCAGCCGACTAGGTGTTTCCATTTCTAACTCATCTGGATAGTAAATAACACAGTCTTCATCGAAGAAAGCCAGCAATACTGGAAAATACAATGTACAAATGCAGCATTTTAGGATGAAAATATGTGGAACAACCCGCATTAACATACTTGGATTGACAACGATGTTATGGGGCACATATTCCCCTTGAGATATGACCTGATATTCTCTCTAGAAGGAGAGTACAAGTAGAGGGATACAGTAACAAGGAATTGAGTTCCAATGTAAATTCTTTTTAAATAGCACTAGCAAGCCAAGTGAAATGGCTCTTCTTCACATTAACAACTTAAAGAACTAGAGTGACTCTCTAGGCAAAGAGAAGGCCACTCTGAAAGAGGATTATTTCTAATTACAAAGAAATGAAGAAAACGCCAGTTCTCCGTCCTCCCTTTAAGTTTTAGAGGAGTCCTAAGAAATCTAGTAGAATCGCCCTGTGGTTTTGCCCAGCTGAAGATGAGCCTGGCAGGCAGCCCATTAGAGGGGTGCACACAGATCCCTGGCCCCTCCTCCCCTCTTTCCCTCTCATCCTCCCTTAGAATGAAAAGAGCACGTTATTAGCAAAGGTCTGCAAAAGGAGACCAAGGCGCCTTGCGTGCCCGCGCAGTTCTGCAGGATTCTTATCTCTGAGACCCGCGCACTCTTCCTCTTCTATCTGATAAACTATACATCCGAGCATTCTCATTAGGGCTCCCATCACCAAAGGGAGTGGAGACGAATCAGTCTATGCCCCCTCCCCTCTCTGCTCTGTCGAGATGATTTCATTGAAATGTTCATTTTCATCCCTGCTGGCAACATTCGAATGGAAGTATTTAACCTGTTTCCATTACTTATACAAATTACCATTATGGGGTAGGACAGATGTTAGAATCACGCCACATAACTGACTTCCATACATTCTTTACAGGAAGTGAGAGGAGAAGGAAGGCAGCTAGATCATATTATCCAGGCTCAATAATGTTCTCTCTGTTACCAGATTCATTAACTTCGCACATCAGCATTTCACTTTCTTTCTTCGTGGAAATTCCCAGGCTAGTTGGACTCATTTAATTTGGAGAGAGAAACCTTTGTCAGTGATAATGTTTTGATCAGGTGCGTTAAGGGGGTGGGGAGGGGACCAGGAAGCGGGAAGGGGGGAGGGGCAAGAAAAAAGAAGAGGGGGAAGAGGAAACAACCTTGTCGAAAATGCTACCTTCCCAACATGAATGATAAAAGAGAAGTCAGTTAGAGATGCAGGGACTCAAAGATGGCTGTCACTTCAGATAGGCACGGGCACAACTCACCTAGACAGGTGACACTTTGGTGGAGCAAAATCCTGCTGCATTATTGAGCACACCAGGGATAGGGCTCAGGAAGACGCAGGCCCAGGGTGCCTGGGGCACCTAATAGAGAAGTGAATTCTGCAGGTGAGTGGATTTCACTCTTCATTTGCATCCTTGAGTGAAGCGAGAGATAAAGTTTCCCAGCTAAAAAGATGGAAGAAGGTGCTTCAGTCTTAGTCTGGGTTCAAGCCTCAAGCATTCTTCACAGTATTCCTCCCTGATCTATCCAAAGGAGAGGCTGGAGGGATGCCCACATAACAAGGGGATGTGCAGGGCCCTTGCGCGAGTCATTACTTGCATTTTCAAAAAGTTAGTATAAACAATTCCTAGGCTAAGGACATTTTCTCTGATTTCTTCTGATCGGCTGCCTGTGAGGTCCCTGAGTCCACGTGGCAACCACGTCTCTAGACACGGACTACAAGTGGGATTCCTGGAGAATGCACAAGGTTTGGGTAACACAATTTCTAAAAGAAATGATGCATTCGTGGAGCATAAGAAACAAAACAAATTCTATCCCGTTTGTTTCTGCAGGAAAGTCTCTTACTGAGATCAGCTGAAGCAAGCACAGGTCCTCAACTCCCAACTTTTAACTTCATTTCCATGGTTCTCTCTCTCCCTTCGGCCTCCTTTGGTTCTGCCCATGAAAATGCTTGGAGAACAAGATGGAGCATGCTTCACGTAATGAAAACAGAGGGGGAAAGAAAAGATTCAGAAAAAAAGAAAACACACTAATAAAATCTAAACTACACCACGGGAGTGGGCTAAAAAGTGGAAGTTATTAAAGTCAAGTCAGAGTAGGAAAAAAGGATGTTTGATGCTAACGGTTCCTAAATACTCACGACAGTAGCCTGAAAGAAGACAGTATACACATGCAAATATATTCTCTGTAGAAAGCCCACTCCAATCATCAGAAGCAATTTTTTTTCAGTGACAATATTGAAATCTAATCTCAAATAGGAAGAAAACATGTTCTCGGATAATGATCCACCTGGATAGAGAAGGATATTTTTCTAGCACACTTGTAATTTATTTGGGAGAACTATATTTGAGAGAAAAAATGTATTTGTTCTTGAATAAACATTTCATACCCACAGAATATCTGCTCAACCAGCATTATGCTTTGCATTAAAATGTCATTAAATAGGAACAGGTTAATATCTGCTGAACCCTTCCTCTGGACCAGGCACCGTCGTTAAGTACTCTACACGTATTAACTGTGTTAGCTCCTCACCAGCACTACAAGGGGAAATCCTCTTTCACGCTCTATTCCCACATGAGGAAACTGAGGCACAGAGGTTAAGTGAGGTGCCCCAGGCCACGCTGTTGGTAAGACAAGGAGCAGGGGCTTTCCCTAGATGGTCCACCCCAGAGCCAGGTTCCCTGACACACATCCATAATGCTGCAATGGGCCATCTCTATCAGCAACTGTAAGTGGCATGAGTTTAAACCTGATTCCAATTTCAGAATAGGGTGCTTGCAAAATCAGGTCCTTGTCTACATGAAGGTCAACAAAATCGGTCTTGGGTAGTTCTCCCTAAAAGTTCTGGTCACATGTATCCGCCATGACAGGCTACAGAGGACAGTATTTTCAGGACTGCCATTTATGGGATGGCTACAAAGCCCTGTCGGAATCTGTTTCCAGCCACGTCGACTCAGGGTCCATCACAGAGACAGAAGGTAGAATGGTGGCTGCTGGGAGCCAGGGGAGCTGGGAACAAGGGGTACTGTTTAATGGGTACCGAGTTTCAGTTTAGTTTGAGAAGATGAAAAAGTTCTGGGAATGGATGGGGTGGTGATGGCTATACAGCAATGCAAATGGATTTAATGCCACTACACTGAACACTTAATAATGGTTAATATAATTTTATACATCTTATCAATTTTATACATTTTACTACAACAGAAAAACAGGAGGATCAAAAACGTCTGTTTCCAACCTCGCCAGCCAGGCTCCCTCTATGGAGTCAGCTCTGCTCCACCCGACAGCTGCCCCACGACAAACAGGCTCCAGCGTTGCCACCTGCCAGCCTTCAGGGCCCTCCCCCAACTCCCCCCAGCCCGTGATTCCCCCACACCCTGCGGCCACTTAATCATAGCACAGGGGAGGTAACCACGGGTCTAGTGATCTGTCTGCCTGCTGGGCCAGGTCTCCTTGAGCACGGAACAACATCTTCGTGAACCTTGGATCCTGGCAGCTAACACGGTGCCTGGAACAAGTGAATTAAAGAATGAGCAGACCCTGCATGTAATCCAAAGCAAACCGATGCAGATACATGCGCTGAGGCTGTGGCTTGTTTCCATACATGTGATGCAAATTTCCATGTGGCCCAATCACCTGGGAAGGTGACCCCTGCTGTATTAGAGCAGAAACACATCTTTTATCAATCTCCAGTATAAAATACTTGTTTAAGGAGACTTTTTAAAAGATCGTATTTCCAGTATGCTGGCCACCTAGCCCATGTGGCAGTCAACATGAAGCCTCACTGTCGTCAATCAAACACAGTTCTTCCCAAGTTCTGAAGGCCCTAATGATTTGACTGTGAATAGGAACAACCCATCAACTGGAATCATAACGGGAAGAAAATGGGGTGGAAAAGGGAAAAACAGCCACTCGGAAATCCTGTCTCAGAAGATCCATCTTTCCTGAGTTGTGCCTCCCGTTAAATCAGTAAGAATATCTGTCAGAGACATCGAGCTACACCATTTGGCTGATGTCAAACCTAAATAAACCAGATCAGAAAACCAGCAAGTGGCAGGAGGGAAATGAATGGGCACAGAACAGTCTCACTGTAACTCGCACGGTTTGCTTGCTGATTTTTTGGGGAGGGGGAGGAGGGAAGTCGTGGCAATCACTGCAGTCATTTGCAGTACTAATGTCCAATTCAGCCTCCTTTCATTCCCCTGATTTAGGTGGTCAGAGTGGTTTTGTAGCCGACACGGGGAAGCTGCGCTGTTTAGCAGGCAGTTTAATGGGAAACTGGCAGTCTTATTTCTTTTCTAGATTTGGTTTGTCACTAGGTCTCCATTACATGCCACTCAGCTTTGATGTCTTTGGACAGGACTGATCAAAAGATGTCATTTGACCTACACAGCATGGCAGAAACTTGGAGAAGTCTCATAAAGCGACACTCTGGCTGTAAATAAAATGACATTATTATTTCCTCTCTCCTATCATGTAGAAAAGCCAATTATGGTAATGCACTGCATGTCAATGAAAATACAGCAATCTTTTTGGAGCAGCGACTGCAGGCATCAGTGCTGCAACTCTCCTTCCTGGGAAAATCTGCCCATTGGAAAATGAAGAGGAAGGAGGTGATAGATGTCTTAAAGACGGTTAATAAAATCCTGGACAGCCAAGAAAAGTGCAAGTCAGCAAAACAATTGGAAGTGCAAAATGCAAACTGTTAAGTTTCCAAATTATCTAATAATTTAATCTTTGGTGATTTATATTCTGTCACCAAAATGGCCAGTATCATGTCCTGCATTTCTTAGCGTTTGACTGACAGGAAGGGCGATTTATAGTGCTAATAACCCCCTTTGAACCCACTTCTTCTTAAGGAAGCTGACACGGAGGGGAGGGGAAATTCTGACCTTGTCCCTGAGATTCATTTAGAAGTTTCAGTCATGAGGTGTAGTGCTGTCTGCCCTGTGTCGAGGAGACGATGTAAAATGTCATACAGGCTACTGTGCTGCTATTGTTTCAGAATGCCCGATTTTATGCATTTCCACTTGTGCAAAACATTCACCATCTTTCTCATACTCAAGCATGTGTCAGAACTGAATACGCACACGAAAGGTCTCTCTTCCCCTTTCCAGAAGCATTTCTTATACCCAGCATCATTTCTGTCACAAACGGCTATCATTTAACAGTACACACTTATTCACTCCATTTAGGGAAGCACCCTCTCCTTTGTCCTCTCCACTCATAATATCTCCCCCTAATTCAGAGACACTTGAAGCCTATTGCCTGTGATGTATTTCAGGACCCACTGGAGCAGCCCTACCACGGTCTATGGTCTGGAAGCAATGAACAGCCTTCCATCTCCTTGGATCCCATCTCCGGTTCTTACTCCATGCCAAACCTCTGAAGAAACCCTCGCCACTGAGCTCACACACAGTGTGGCCACCTGACTCCACGGTCTGTGGGTGAGATGGGGTCCATCTCTTCCGTCACTATCCTGTGTGTCCAAGATGCAGCATTAACCTGTGTTTTCAGTCGGCATCATTTCTTCGAGTTGGAGAAAGATGGCTTCAGACCAGCTTTGGCAGGATTAGGGGCGGAGCTGCAATGTAAAACGAGGTCTCCTCCCAGGGGATACATTTTCACATTTCTGTAATCATGGTGTATATTCATTTTCAGAAAAAATAGAGCCATGCAATTTGTGTCCATTAAAATCAAGGAAATAAAGCAATTTTCAGAGCGACTAAGTCTATGACAGAAATAAAAACTCTTTGGCTATGTCAGAAAATTTTTTAAATGCTCTTAATTGTTTGGGTAAAAGAAATTTCATTATGACAAGTCATTTCCAAGCACACATTGCAACTACATCTTTTCCCCCTGCAATTTAATTTTGGTGCATAATACAGTTCAGATTAAATTTAGAAGCTTCATCACATTTTAGAAACTTTAAATAATATTCTTTATGTCAATACTGCCGGGGCGTAACGAGATCTGACACTTGTAAGGCTACAAATTGCACTGAACACAGTCCCAGGGAGTCCCCGCCAGGACCCAGCGCCCAGCTCCTGCAGGTGATCTATAGGAGCCCACAACTATAGTTCTTGACTCAAGCACCATCAATTGCAGTCTGCAGGTGGTAGGTGAAAGAAAATTTAAGCCGTTCAATTTTAGTGCCACTTTTTGGCTTTCAAAAGACATCCTTATGGTTCAAGAGAACATAAGACTGTGACCTGTTTTCCTATCCTCTGTTCTGCTTCCTGCGGACTGCATTAATTACTATTACTCCTACATACAAGTTGGATTTCTGTTCGTGAATACTCTAGCCAAGGTCTGTAAGCAGCTCTCCCTGAAGCTCCTGCCTCATTACATGGGGACCTATGTTATCTGCACATGAACTCAATGAAAACGGACTCTATGAATTCTTGTTTTTACTTGGAGGCCTAGTATTATCTACAACCTATAAATCAATCCACTGTATTGAAGTTGGGAGGCTTTCCTCAAAGAGCTACTGTTTGATCTATTCCTAACTTGGAAAAAGAATTCTAGAACAGAGGAGTTGACTTCGACAGCTAAGTGTGAGGACAGGGTGAGGCCCTAGCACTGGGCTGCAAGTCTCCTCCCACACTACATGTGTATCATGGGCCGTGGTCTGTCACCTTTCTAGTAACCCTTGTCCGACGGGACAGCATCAATCGCTCGCCTGGGGATGGGGGCCTCTGTGGTCTAGGCTCAGGACACCAAAAACGGTGAGCAGTGCAGGTCTCTGTGCAGTAATAAAATGTTAGTACTACTTGCTTTAATTAAGAATTTCCTCCAGATCTCATTTAACCTCAGGCTAGAAGACTCGGTTCTTTCCAAAGAACACTTTTGTAAACTGATTCCCAAATCCGACAAGAAAAAAGACAGTCTATTGTTAAGCAATCCTAGAAAAGCGTTATTTCGGTAAGTATAAGTACTTTATTGCCTTTTAGGTGGGATTTCATGAGATTCGTGTAAGGGGGAAAATAGTAAATTCATCATCGGACAGGAAAATGACAAAGCATTTCTGCATTTCTGAGCTTTGAGGGGGTCTCATCTAGAAAGTGAGAGGGAATGACATGGGGGAGAAGCAGATTTATCCACTGGATATTTCATTCTCTACCCCAATATTAAATTTTATGTGGGGAATCTAGGAGTTTAAAAGCTTCACATTTTTGTGTCATAAAAAAGAAATACAATATCCTGTTGCTATGCACAGTGACACTATGCAGCAAAGAAAACCATTCTCCGTAGCTATTCTTTGAAATACGACCTACGACGTCATTTAATTTTTGAAAACCCTAAGGTCATGTAACACACTTTCTCTGTCATTTGTAAGTACATTAACTCAGTGGCCATACGACAGTGAAATTATGATAATGGGTTGCTCAAATGGGTCAGGCAGCCATTGCATTTCATGTTAGCTTCAAACAACCATCAGGACGCAGCCCAAATCAAATATGACAGTAGAAAAGCACAGAGTTTACTTTTCTTAAAGTGTTTCTACTTACTCAAGCACACATACATGGGGAGCCAAAGGGACCGCACCTCAGTGAACTGCAAGAAAATATTCCACTCAAAGACAAATTTCTCTTAAACTTTTTTTTTTTTTTTTGCTTTAAAACTCACAGATGTCGAGATAAAAGAGAAAGAGGTCAAAGTGGGCTGCTTTCCAAAAAATTTCTCCACCACGGTCCAAGATTGGAACAAGTGGGATCATATTCTGCATGTAAAACTGCTCTATTACATTAAAATATTTTAAAACAGAAGCATATTTAACGTACCAATTTAAGCCAAAAAAAATTTTAATAACACTTGTTTTGTGCTGAACTCTTGTGAGAAGTGAGAAGAGACAGAAAGTAGAAATTTATTTTAGCTGTGGATAGTCCATCTTTGCCTAAAGCATAATTGAGCAAAAAATGCCTAGAATTCATAACTAGAAATGTTTGTCTCCTCAATGTCAAAAAAATTCCTTATAAAATAACAGATTTGACACTAAAGTTTAAGAATAAACTTTTAAAAAGACATTTAAGTATGCACGCCCTGATAAGCTTATCCTGACTTGCTTCCATAATCCTGTATCTACACAGTCGCTTCCCTTGCACGCAGGGTCTGGCCTTCAGTTGGCCCAGGTATCATGCTCCTGATTCAGGAGACCCTGCCAAAGAAACCCACCTCAAAGCACAATCACCTTGGGCTCAGAATTAAGTTGCTAACTACCTATGTATCAGAGTGCAATTCCTTTTAAATAGCCCTTTCCCTTTCTTCTCCTTCTCCTACACTAAAAAAAAAAAAAAATTCTGTCAGTGTAATAGTTCCTGGGAGAATGCTAAGCATGAGGCTGATGAACACAAAGGCACAGAAACACCACCCGCATGCAGAAGTTATCTGAATGGCAGAGATAATTGCTAAAATAATTATTTTGATAGAAGCCAGCTGAAAGCTTCTGTAGTGTATTTTACTATTCCCGTTAAGGGTAAACTATCCATTTCAGATATATGCTATCCACAAACATATTTACTGGATGACATTTTGTTTTCAATTTCTTTTTGGAAAAATAATCGTATCAAAAAGCAGGGACTTTAAGAGCCAGCTAACTATATTTTTAACACGTACTTCTGATTATTGTGCTATAATCTTATAAATGAGTGGCACCATGCGATCTTATGAAGCAATATCTCCAGTCTATAAAATAGCACTGCATTTATAGCAAGAGAAGAAACATAAAGGATATTCTGGACTATTCTATGGTTAGCATCAGCTTCAGCTCCTCGAAACGGGTGGAGTTGACGGACAATGGAATAGAATGTAGTATAACTACAGTAGCCTTGAGCAAAGACACAATTATAGCTGAAAAGCATCTTAGATGCCTGACTGTTGCTAGCATCAGGGTATAAATCAACAATTGCTTCTTTCCTTTTCCTCTGCAGCTTCCTCCCCTCCAAATTCAAAACACAGAGACTTCCAGTATCAAAAACTTGGTCATTTTGTTTTCCTCAATATCATAAAAATAGCATAACTGGATCTGACATCCATATGTAAATCAGTTCAAGAAAACACTGATTTTCCTTCACACTAAATTATTGTATCTATATGAAATGTTGATACAAACAACACAACTAACAAAAAATACCATCTCTGTGGTTTAATCCCAAGATGAAATAAGAAACACAGACATATTGAACATGGTTACTGTCTCTTGGCAGCATCACTAAAGCAAACCATTTCCTTAACTGATAAGTACATACCTAATTTAATTATGTTAAGAGTTAGGAATGCTAACATTCACTTCCAAGAAAAGGGATTTATAAAATACACAGCAAGGTGTCAGAGAATATATTGATTATTGATCATTTATTTATACTGATATTTAACACAAAACAAATGGGTATATCTCTCTAAGATACTGAGAAAGAACAAAAGAGACAGATTATTTAAATGACAGTGACATAAACGGAAGTGCAGGTAGATCTAGCACCTCATGGTCCTCAAAAAGGTGTCATAAGTCAAAGCGATAAAAGTTGAATTTGATTTCACCCTAGAAATAATCTTAGCTTGCTGGGTTACATTCCAGATGATTTCATGCCCTTAATTTTTTTAAAAAAGATGTGACCACAAGTAACATGTTTAATCAAATATTTAACGAACCTCCATACTGAATAGTATGAAGCTTCCTGATGCACACACATATTCACTGTGGAGGCAGCATGGCTTAATAGAAAAAGCTCTGGACTGTTACCCAGAAAACTAGCCTCTTGTCTGAACCATACAACGACACTGCTGGGAAACTTGTAGAGGGTCCATAATCTACCCTGAGTCTCTGTGTCCTCATCAATGAAAATGGCAGGGTTGGAGCAGATGATCTCTAAAATCCATTGTGACCTGAAAATGTTCTCTGAGCCCCTTGAAGGCCAGAAGCATAATGCCATGTACAGGGCACAGATGGAAGAGAGGGCAGTAATGCTTCTCAAGAAGAAGAACGGAGCTTCCCTGAGTCTAAACAGATTTCAAAAGGTAGAAGAAGAACAGGAAAGATGCTGAGAAGAGGGACTACATAAAGGGAGGCATGGCCACCAGAGACTGTGTGGCACTTGGAAACAGAAGTGCCTTGCTGCCATCCCAGAGTGAAGACTGCATTTGCTTTTGTTGTAACAGGACCACTCTTGAGGTCGGATATATGCTTAATGCAAGTGCATTTTAGAGAGAATAAATACTATTTTCTCAAGTTTAGAAGAACAAACCTGATGGTCCTAGCCAAGAGGCCAACTGACAATTTACATTTATATCGTAAGCCCGTAAGCCACACTCTCCATGTCTGTATAGGCCACAGTCTGGGTAGCGCCTGTAACAATGCTTGGCACACACTTGATGAATATTTGTTGAATAGATAAAAGAAAAAATATAGAAAAGCATATACGATTGTCTTTAATGTGACTCAATGTCACGTAGTACAACATAGTACCTTACTTCATCATTCCTGCCATGGTTTTCGTTTGTTTTGTATTTTTTATAGTATCACTAAAGGGGAAGGCAGCTCCTTAAAGTCTATAGTGACCAGAATCTTCTAGTGACCTCTTGCAGCAAAATAAATGCTTTCTGAGAAATTAGGAGTTTTGCTTCACCAAGCTCTTACTTCAGTGTAAATTTCTTCCTAAAAAGGAAAGCCTCAGAGACCAGTTTTGCATCTCTCAACTGGCTCTGAGAGTCTGTCAGCTTTTTCAGGCCACCATCTCATTGAAACCAGCAGCTTTCCCTCCCCTGCACTCTGAAGACACACCAGGCACAATCCCTATCTCCTGGAGAGAATACAGGTGACTCCTCCAATTCTTCCTTCTCAACACCAAAACCCTCAAGGGTTTGGCTTGAATGATGGCCAAAGACCATGTGAGCTGTAGCTACTTCTTTGCTTGTTCATTACACTGTAAGTTGATTTGTAAGGTTATCCTATATGGAAATTAACATGCACCCCTGACGTCAAAACTCTCATTTGATTTCAAATACCCCAAAGCAAGTCTTTTCACTTCAGCCGAAGGTCCTACAGCATTCGAATAATGACAGCAGCTCTTAGAAGTGCACTGTGACTTTCTCTTATCAGTCATTTAAGAACTGAATACTCTATGTAACTATGAAATGAGAAATTATGTTGTAAACGAGATAGAACCAGAAGCCTGAAGAAAGCCACACAGAACTCACAGGCTGTGCACGTGTCGGTCTGGGCAGCAGCCCCTGCTGGAAGCAGCGGCCACCCTCTTGCTCTGTGGCTGAGCTGAGGGACTGAGGCTTTCTCCCCTCTGGTCATTCATCTAAGGCTGAGCTGATGGTCAGGCCATGTATCAAAGGTGCCAGCATGAGCTGACAAGACTCCTGACATTCTTTAGAGAATGTCTTTCTGTAAAGAGGTGACTGTTGTCCTTCAAAAGAATAACCCTGGGAAGGCCATAAATGTGTTACAATGATGTTGCCATGAGTCAAAGCGTTTTTGGAACATCTCCATGGCAGAATGAGACAGCGAGTCTCTTAAGAGATACAGTTCTCTTACCTACCGTCCCAAATCCTCCACCCTTTCCCATCTCTCCTTCCTCTTCCTACTTGGCTGGGCAGTAGGTCCTACGGTTGTTTGCCAACACTCAGGTCCTGCTCCTCCAAGTACATCATGGAATTGGGCTTCTCTGTCTCCGTGGGAGGAGATGTGACCAATGAAACATGAGTGGAAGTGACATGTTTCACTTCCAGGAGAAGCCCGTACACTCCACCAGGCTCCTCCCGGCGGAGATCAGCAGCGAGGAAAAAGGGACGCGTGTCCCATGGATTGAGAAATTTCCATCCATTTTCCTTTGACATTAGAGCTCCTGTAAAGAGAGTGGGTATAAAAGTAAGAGAGCACCTGAAATCAAGCCGCCTGTGCGTACCTCGAACTTGGGGAGGTAAGGCTTCCCTGGTATATCACCACCACGGCCGTAAGCTTGGGTCTGATGCCTGGGCATTCAACCAAAGCGTGTTTCACATCAGTGTCGATGAAAAGAGCCACAAAGGCAAAACTGAGGAGCATCCAGGAAACTCCCAGTGAAGAGGCTGGGGCAATGGTCCTCCCCTCCCCTCCCCAACTCTGCCCTCTGCACACCTTGATGAAGATCAGCCAGCAGCTGCCTGTGTCTCTCTAGTGCAGGGCAGACAGCCTGAACTATATGCATAGTACTGGGCTATGAGAAAATAGAAGGAAAAGATGACTCGTTCACAGACACAGCTTCTGCTGGTGCTCTCTGCATATTCCAAAACCATTCACTGAGCTTCTGCTACTTGGCACCAGACTACTTCCGCGGGGAACACAAGATGAAGATTGTCTTTGTCTTCACAGAACTTAAAAGGTAGGATGTGAAAAAAGAACACCTTCAACCCATTTTAATACACAACAAAATTCTGTAAGCAATATCCTAGAGTATAGGCCGAATGCTGTGGAAAATGCAAAAGTGGGAGATATTTTTCTTTTGTCCAGGAAAATAAAAATAAATATTTGCTATTGAAATGAATTCACATGTTAGTGACTGAAGGCCAGGGAAACACGAGAAGCCGCAGGCTAGGAGGCTGGCCTGGGGCACAGAAAGAACCCCTCCGGGGCCAGGCCTGCCCTCATTGGTGCATTCGTTCATTTATTCATTTACTAATTCACAAGGTTAGGAAGCAAACACTGAATCATGGGCCGAGAGCTGCCATCAAGCACAGAGCTGACTTGAGACCTGAAAGGCATCAGTACAAAGGGCTGCATGGAGCTGGGACATCACACACACTCAAGAAGTGGAAGTTGCCCTAATCCATCCAGAGGGGTTTCCCTTCCAGAAGCAATTTGGCAATTAAAAGTATGCATACTCTTTGACCCCAGGATATCCTACTTTTATATCCTTGGAAATAAAAACACCCATAGGTAAATACCCAGCAGTACTGTTTAGGGTGAGCCACAGCCTGAACGTTCACCAATAAGGTACAGTAATGTATTCCCTTAGTTGCAGGGGATACATTATACATAGTGTTTTTCCTTCTATACATTCATACCCATTATAAAATTTAATTTATAAATTTGCCACAGTAAGAGATTAACAATTATAATAAAATAGAACAATCATAACTATGTACTGTAATAAAAGTTTTGTGAATGGGGTCTCTTTCTCCCTCAAAATATCACACTGTACTCACCCTTCTTCTTCTGTGATCTGTTGATTTGATAACCAAGACAGCTACTAAGTGACTAACAGGGGCAAGTGGCAACTACAGTGTGGATATGCCGGGCAAAGGGGTGATTTGTGTCCTAGGAGGGACCGTGTAGGACTGTACAAGATTTCATCACGCTACTCAGAATGGCACACAATTTAAAACGTATGCATTTATTTCTGGAATTTTCTGTTGAATATTTTCGGACAATGGTTGACTGCCTGTGGGTGAGTAAAATCGTAGAAAGCGAAACTGAGGAGAAGCAGGGCAGCTACTGCAATGGCCACTCACACGGGCTGGCCACACCTTGGAGAGTCTGCAGCATGAAAGAGGCTGAGTGAAATCTCTCTCTGGAGCAATGATGGTGACTTATTTTTAAGTGCAAAAGTCAAAACTGTGCTGTAATGAATTCCATTTTTTAGAAAATAAAGAAAACCCCACACGCATTCCTAAGTTTTCATAGACCTGTGTGAGCACATAGAAAGGTGAGGGAGACAGAGCCAGGCGGCTCCTACTGGTTACCTTTAGGGGAGGAGGAAAGTGAAATGGACAAAGGGCAAAAGATGAGTGACCTTCTTTAAACTTTTCTTATGAAATGTCGATGCTTTATAACTTTGCATTACTATTTTTAAGTATCTATTTTTATAATTTTTTAATAGCAAGTTGAGAACATGTGAGTAAATGGCAGCTGGCACTAACATCACCACTGCCATCGTCAGCATCATCACCACCATCGTCATCATCCATCAGTGGATGGCACAGTCACCTGCCCTGATCTTCATTGTGAGCTCAAGTGAGGCGGGCAGTCCTGGATGGCTACTCTAGGATGGAATTTTTCTCACTGAGGGCCATAACTCACTAGTGGATCATGAAATCAATTCTGTAGCATCCTTTTAATAAAATAGAATAGAAAAGTTGACAACCTCACCTTAGTAAAGCCTAGTATGTTTCTGACACACTGACACACACATTTATATACTGTATCGCCATGGAAAATATACTTATTACAGAAAGTCATTCCCTAGAAGAAAACAATTTCCCTTTTTCCCAAATAAAGAAATCTTTATTTTTCTTGAATGGGGCCTGTAAAGCTTAGTTTCTTGCATTGATAAAGTATACAAATACTTGCGACTTTACACAAAAGCTGTCTAACCTTTACAGCAACTCACGCCCATGTGCACTTATTGAAAACAACAGTTATTACATGTGAGATTTTAAGTGGAAACAAGTACATATGGGTGCATATGAGATACCAGCTCATATAGTAGACACTAGAGATGTTACTTCAGTACAAAATAAACGTCACTTGGGGGTGGGGCACTTGCAGAGAGCACGCTGACCGTGTATACCACGTGCACTCCATCGACACGTCTCCACAAAACCTGCATGGTGGCCATGGAGGAGCACAGAGGAAGGGTCCCTGTACTGGCCACACACTGCAGTGAAGCTGCAGACACCGCGTCACACTCAGGTGAGAGAGTCTCCCAGACAGAGGAGCAGCAGCCAGCAGATGGGTCCTAGGAGCAGGTCCAGGCTGCCTCCAGGAGCTCCACAGGCTGGGAATTCCTCTCTTCCTGCCCTGCTAGGAGTCCCGATGCCCCCTCTGATAACGAGGCTGTGACGTCCACAACCCCGTGTGCAGCCCCGGTTCTAAGCACGTGGCCCTCCTATCATTTACCTCACTCAACAGCTCTATCACTTTACAAAGAAACTGAGGCAGGTGAGGCACCCAAGCTCACAGAGCTAGGGGATGGCAGAGCTTCTGTTACCACGGGAACATGTGCAACATGACTAAGGTGACGACTGGCGTTTGAATCCAGGAGGAGGAGGAAGAGAGCATGCAAACACTCTGGTCTGCTACCTCCTCATCAGGAATGCCACATCAGAGAGATCCCAGAGGCAAAAGCAAAGCTGTTCATTAATTCATCTGCAGACACCAGCCGTTTTTTTTTTTTTTTTTTTTTGTCTACTAACACCAAGTTTCCTAAGATAACTTAAGACTAAATTTTTTTAAAAAATGAAAAATTTCCTAAATTAGTAACTTACAAAATATCCTCAGATAATCAATAATCCTTAAAAATATTTTCTCATAGAAAGCTGTATTAGTTCAAGCACTTGCTCTTATTAATAAGTTAAACCATCACTTTCTCTGCCTTGCCCTAGCCAAGATTCTGAAACATGGGCAGAATTATGTGTGGGTTTTTCTGTTTTTTGTTTTGGCACATGATGAGAAGAGGCATGGCTTACAACAGCAATAAAAAGGGACCAGCCCTTAAAAAAAGTTTAGCATCTTCTATGTACATTAAGGTTTTTGGTAAATGTTTCAAATGAATTACTGCAAAACAGGGGAAATCACATGCTACTTGGAGCCTTGAGTAGTCTGTCAATGAAGGAGGTTAGTTCATTAATGATCCCCCAATTGAAGGTCAATTTGATAAAGATCTTTAACTGTCTTCTTTAAAACTGCACCAAACAGAAGGATGGGCCCCTTTCATCGGCGAAGCAGATATAGGAGGATGTTTCACATACATCTTTGAAGCAATAAATGCACATCACCACTCTTTTTTGATAAACAGGCAAATACAATCAAGTTATCTGAATATTTTTTAAAGAGTCACATTTCCCCATAAGTCTATCATAAGTAAAACACTTCATCTGACATATCAAAACTTAAAGATTAAAAAAAAAAAAATCTTAATTCCAAGCATCAAAAGCCTCCAGCCACCTAGCTAGCCGTGGTTGTGTTTGGGTGTAGAACGGGTAAAATGCACATCATTGATATGTTTTTGTATCTACATAATACATGTTGCTTCAGGAATCACCCCAAAACTTCATATTGCATACATTCATGAAAATTATTGAAATCACTAAAAATTTCAAACAGAAACAACAATTTAAAAAAGAAATGAGATTTTCCCCCATATTTCTGTCATCTAATTCATGAATCACTATAATGATGTTTATAAGAAGATATTTATAGAAAATTCCAGTGAATTGCCCTTCAGTTGCCAGTTCTGGCTTTCACTGTGATCGCTAACACGTAGATATCAAGAAATCTCTTCCCTCTCCATTTTGTGGCATTTTTAATAGGAGAAGGTGGAACTATCCAGTAAAGGCAATGATATCATATCTTATTTAGGCCAGGGGAAGTAGACTCAGTTTAGGCTTCAGAATAACCACACACACCCCTCTAGCATGGGTCATGTGGTTCAGAAACCTCTGTGACCCAGTTGATCTGCTATGACCAGACCTGGAACACTTTGATCTGTCTGATTTCTGGGCTTCAATTACTCAAAATTAACAATGAACAGCTCCCCTGCTACCAAAAACTGCTTTGCAATTATTTCAGAAATGGAACCTAATTTATAAAGCAATGATACAAAGCCTGTCAATGATAAGCAATGCTACTGTTGAAAATTAATTCCTCTTAAAAAAGTCATACTCCTTATGATTGCATAGTTACACTGATAATAGATCTTTTTTGAAAAATTGTTATTTAAAGCACAGAAATATCTGTTTCCACTGAAATAGTTTTAGTTGCCTATTTAAAGTCATTTGAGTGTCTTTATGCATTAAAGTGTTATCATTCTTGCCTTGGCCAATATCCCTATGAAAATAGCTCCCAAATTAAATTCCTAATAAATTAAGTTAATAATTCACCTTCATTAAGTAATTTAATTTCTTTAGTGACCAATAAATAGTTCTGATGACATTCTTCTAGGACATAAGTACAAATGTTATTTTTCTTCATTAGCTCAGTCTCTTCCTGAGTACCAGAAGTAAAATACACATGCAGAAGCGTGGTCTATTTGTTATTTTTTGATTTTGTAGCTGCAGCATCACTGCAACAATTCCATTGTGTTTAACAGAAATCAAACAATTTGGGCAGCTGTGTTCAACGAAAACTAATTTCCCAGAAATCTTCAAACCCCGACTTCAATTTTTTCATTTATGTTCAATCTACATACGTATATTTTAACAATCAAGAAAAGCACACAGGTACTAAAAAATACAAGTGGCATTTTCCTAGAAGTATTATTAGATTTTGTATCACACATAAAATAAAAAAGAGTTACAGTTTTTAAAGCGCCAACTGGCTTGTATTATATCCCCAGCTATGTTAGGGGGAAAATTATTGGTTAGAAGATATAAGTTATTACCTGTAAGTATAAATAGCATGTTACCTGTATTTAGCGTATTTGTTTCCTGTTGAGCTAAATGTACCCTGGTGGTCACATTCACACATTTAAGTAACATTTCCTACAGCTCTACCAGGCATGGGAGAGCAGCACACCACCTCCATGGAGGTGTGAAAATAAAAAACTAGAGGTGAACAGGCAGACGTGAATTCAACCAGACCCACATATGCTGAAACAACACAGTGAGCGTCATCCTCTTCCAAATGCGATATTAGAGAAAGCATCCCAGATGGTAGAGGAGGAAGAAAGGAAACATACATGTCAGAGGAACAGAACCAAATTTTTTCCAGCAAATGCAACTCAAAGGATACATACATTAAAATGGATACAGAAGGTGTGTTTCATCATCGAGAGACTATATGCAAAAACTGTTTCCGTAAAATACTTAAAGAATTTATACTATCAATTATTGAAAGTAAATCATGCAGTAAAATCACAACTATTCAGAACCCCGCTGAGGAGTCATTTTTGGAGGCTGGGTTTTCTGGATAATTGGGGGTTTACCCTTTTAAACAGAATTTTATTAAAATGTTTACGCACTGGAAAAATCTACATAAAATCTACATGCTTTTGCCACACTATTTAAAGCACACTGAATAAAATTAAAGTTCTCTAACAACTAGAAAAAAAACCTGTGAGCCATCAGTGATAACGACGAAGGGCAAAGAACTATTCTATTTCTAAGAAAAGGCCCGCAGTGCTGTGCTTTTCGTATTATTTATTATTTTGCTATAGTTTTTTTCCCTCTCTTCTTGCTTACTATTAGGTCATCTGCTATCATTTCTCCCTGTTATCTGTGTGTCTTTTCCCACTCCCAATTTACTACTTTTAATTTGCTGTAGCCTAGAAGATACTCATGAATATTAGAACTGTGTGTAACAGGACAATAAAATTTAAATAATGATTGAGAACCTGGAGAGAGTGTCTATGAGTAAACAATGAATTCAGTACATGGACTTTTCATGCTCAGGGTCTTTTTATCCCTTCTGATTCTTAGTTCCGATCTAGAAAAATAAAGATGGTAATTAATTGGTTTCTGCATAGATGAGGTTTTTCTGTGTTTCAAAAAAATATTTTCTGTTAATGTCTCAAATCCTTATTTATGTATTATTCTATTAAAGTATCCTGTAGTCCCATAAAACAGTAGTATTCCCTTTTAACAGAGAAGAAATGGGTGGCTCTAAGAGACACATTTATTAAAACTGAGCAAAAACATGACTGTCAATTCCTTGCTTTAACTTCTAAATCACAGCGTACTCGAATAGCAAGCCAAGATTTAATTTTCATTTTTAAAACCAAACAGAAGCATGAAAAAAGGGAAAATATTTTACATTAGCTTAAAGACAACCATGAAAAACTACCCCAACACAGGATTACTGCAGTCAATGCCACACCAGGCCCCGGCCAGGAGCTAAAGCATCTCGAGATTACGCAACAGGAATTAGGCCTGTGCAGTGGCAAATACAAACCCATATGATTGTATATGTTTTAAAGTTTCTCTCACCACTACCAGATAACACGGACCTGAAAAACTGGTAGGTGTTTTATAAAGTAGCACATCTGAACGATATCTGCAAAAGGCCTTCCCTAAAACTGAAGATTGTGAGAAAACTAGGAAGATTTCATGATTAACACGCCTTTTAAAAAATCAGGTCCTTTCCCTCACGCCTAAGCCATCTATCTAGTGGGCATTTTTCACTTGCACATATAGTTGCTTTCACTATTTCATTGTGTTTAAGCCCCTTTTCCTGCCAATTCACTCTGAAAAGATTTCACTTTTTAAACAGTCAGCCTTCACAGCCTTGAAGATGGTTCCCTTTTCCAGGGTAAATAATCCCAGTATCTCACTGATTCTACACCAGCCAAGTAAAATTTCTGCTTCCCAAAAACCTCCGCTGAAGAGCGGCAGTCCCTGTGCTGCTGCAGCCTGGGCTGATTTTAACCATTGATTATTTATTTGCAGAAGATGCTTTAAGGCATCACTGTCAACTGATATTTGATTTTTTTTTTTAAATCCAAACACTCCCCATTGATTCAACAATGTTGAAGAGCTACAGTATTTTCTCAAAATAGAAAAGCCACAAGAGAAGGTCATGATAAAAAAGCACTAAAATCTAGTACTGAAATCTAGCTACCACATACAAAGGTAAACAATAGCATCTGCTAATACAAACAGCTAATTAGAAAGATTCCCAAAATCAACAGCATCCCAATACACAAATAACCAGTTACAATCTAATAGAAAAGTCCATTCACAAAGGCGAAAATCACAAAAACAGATAAATAAATAACCTAGGCGATTATCCTTGAAAAAACTCACAAAACTTTATAACAGCAAATAAGATTTGAATAAACTTGAAAATATACCAAAGTTGTTTTTAGAATAGAAAATTTACCACTATAAAGATGCTGAGTATTCCAGAATTAATTTATTTAATTAAATACCATTTCAGTCAAATTACCCAAGGTGTGACAAAAATGATTCTAAAGTTTCTTTAGGAGAACAGAAAAAAGTAGTCATTGAAAAAAGAAAAGTAACGGGCACAGGGGGTGGGTAGAAAGCTATATTATTTAAATTGTATTTTATAATATAGTACTCAAAACAAGGGCAGGAACAGAGACAGATTGATCATTGAAATCAAAGTGGAATTTGAAAGACAATCGCAAATATATACATATACACATGTATCTATATTCTTAGTGTACAATGAAGGTAGCATTTAGAATTCTAATTAGGAAAAATAGATTTTTAAATAAATGGCATTTAGAAAAATATTAAAGTGAGATGCCCTCCTCACACCATATACCAAAATTAATTTTAGATGCATCAAATGCTTAAACAGAAAACAATCAACTCATGAAAATAAAACTGAATATTTCTATAATCTTGAGAATTGGAAGGCACCTTTAGACATCACTTTAAAAGCAGAAACTATGCGAGAAAGGACCAATTAAACAACATGAAAACAACTCAATATAGCAAAAAATGCCATAACCCACAGAAATGCATGTCACTGGTGGGACTGAAAATGTGCACGACCTTCCCAGAAGGCCAGTTGGCAGTACATGCACCAAAATAATTTAAAACATCCAAAACCTTTGACCTGGTAATTCTACTTGCGGGCATTTATCAAGGAAATGATGAGAGTATGGCCAAGATATACATACAAAGATATTAATTACACAGCTGTTTACAACTATGAAAGTGGGAGAAAACCACACCTCCAACAATGGTTGATTTCTCCAATAATTTGTGCATAACAACAAAATGGGATACTATATGTGCACTAAAAATCACAAAGACAGACAAATAGATATAGAGACAGAGATAGATAGATATAGATAGATAGATAGATAGATAGATAGATAGATAGATAGACAGACAGACAGATAGATAAAATACATTAATAGATCTGCCTAGGAAGCGATCCAGAAGAATATACACCCAAATATCAATTTTGGTAATTTCTGGATGATGGGATTTCAAATGAGTTTCATTAATTTTTAAATTTTTTTCTTTGTTCAAGTTTTTCTAAAATAAGCCTGTATCACTTGCATAATCTTAAAAGACAACAGAAGGTGGGGACTGCAAGTATAGAGATGCCAAAGCGATGAGTTAACACCTTTATTCCAGCTTTTCCAAATGAATAAGATGAGGGAACAAAGCAACAGAAAAATTAGCAAATAACATGACCGAAAATAATTCAAAATGGAAAAAATACCTTTGTCTCATAAAATTTATGGAAAAATTGCCCCCCCACCCCGAACACGTGTAATCCAAGAAATGCAAGCTGAAACAACACTACTTCACAGCTACTAAACTGGCAAAGATTGTCAAATTAAAAAATACCCATGCTGGCAACGGCCCAGGAATATGATCGTTTTCATCACTAGAAATGGAAAGATAGATGGATATATTTTGAAGACAGGTTTGCAGTAGATGCCAAAGCTTGACCAAGCAACGTCAAAAAAAAAAAAAAAAAAAAAAACCCTAAAGAAAGAATCATAAAAATGTATAAAGAATTGTGTAAAAAGCTGTTCACCATTTAGTGAGTGAAAAAGCAAGCCAATAAATACTACCATCATCCCATCTTTGTTTGAAAAATATATGTAGGGAAAAAATAAAACCTGAAAGAATTCGGATAAGAATGTTCACAGTAAGCTACACTGGGGTAGGAGGATCTTAAATAACGCTTTTTCGGTTTGCTTATTTTTCTGTATTTTTCCAATTTTTCCAAATAATATTAACACTTTTGCAAAGAGGAAAAAATGTTAGATAATTTAGAAGCTCCTTGTCCATAATTTTATTACAAACTAAAAAGATAATTTCTAGTTCAAAATTATTTTTCTTCAGTAAATGACTTTACCAGTAAAAAGAAATAGAAGAACACTGATAAAAGCAAAGAAATTTTTTAAAAGATCCTACAAAAATAGCAGTGTCGTCTAAACAACCGCTGTGCATGGGGTTAACTACTACACTCATTGCAAAGAGGCATGTCCCCTGCAAACACGCCCGGGGCTGGTGCATCTTGAGGGGACAGGCACTGGAATAGGTGTCGGGGGTCCTCAGACCACCCTTTGTCGGCTGCAGAACTGTGGCCAGGCCTCCGCCTTCTCACAGGCACTGAAGGAATCCATCCTGGACGCTCATCTGTGCCAGGACGCCAAGCCACTGTTGACCCAGTCCCGCTCTGGGTGACCTGTGGCCTTCATCCCAGACCCATCTGGGAGGTACGGGCCCGGCCCGCGAGCTTTCCTAGTACCTCACGCTCTCTGAGGGGAGATGCACTCAGCCCTGCCTTCCCCAGGGCCAAGGCCCTTCCCGGTTTCCAGGAAGCAGGGACCTCATGCAGGTGCTGCCTTGGGCACTGGCTGAGCCGACCCTGCACCACCTGGCTGGCCCAGCATGCTCCAGGCTCCCTGGACCCAGGGCCGGCCCGCGCTGCCCAGTCTGCGCCCACGCGGGAGGGCAGAAGGGCTTGCACCCACCCCGGCCCCTCACTGCAGGGAGGACAGGCCGCCTGCGAGGTACAGAGCTGGACAGAAGGGAGACCCCACACGGGGAGCCAAGGCTTCTAGAAAACACTGGAGACTGCGGGGAGAAGCTCCTGCAGGGGCTGGGCAAGTGGGGCGAGGGTGTGGGCATGGAGGCTGGGAGAGCACCCTTGCGGCTGGGGACAGGGAACAGCCTGGCAGGGCCAGCCAGGTCACCCCTCTCACCTACAGCAGGGGTGAGACGGGGAGGTCACCCCCCCACCTACTGGAGGGGTGAGATAGGGAGGCGGAAGTCATGTGCCCCCCACCTACTTCAGGGGTTACACAGGAGAGGTCATGTGTCCCCCAACAACTGCAGGGGTGAGGCGAGAAGGAGGAAGTCACCTTCCCCCCACCTACTGCAGGAGTGAGGCAGAAAGTCATGCGCCCCCCACCAACTGGAGGGGTGAGGCAAGGAGGAGGAAGTCAACCCTCCCACCTACTGCAGGGTGAGATGGGGAGGTCATGCACCCCCCACCAACTGCAGGAGTGAGGCAAGGAGGAGGAAGTCACCCCCCACCTACTACAGGGGTGAGGTGAGGAGGAGGAAGTCATCCCCCCACCTACTGCAGGGGTGAGGTGAGGAGGAGGAAGTCATAACCCCACCTACTGCAGGGGTGAGGTGAGGAGGAGGAAGTCATCCCCCCACCTACTACAGGGGTGAGGTGAGGAGGAGGAAGTCATCCCCCCACCTACTGCAGGGGTGAGATGGGGAGGTCATGCACCTCCCACCAACTGCAGGAGTGAGGCAAAGAGGAAGAAGTCATCCCTCCACCTACTGTAGGGGTGAGGTGAGGAGGAGGAAGTCATAACCCCACCTACTGCAGGGATGAGGTGAGGAGGAGGAAGTCATCCCCCCACCCCTAGCTACTGCAGGAGTGAGGTAGGGAGGAGGAAGTCATCCCCCCACCCCTAGCTACTGCAGGAGTGAGGTAGGGAGGAGGTCATGCATCCCCCACCTACTACAAGGGTGAGATGGTGAGGAAGTCACCCGGCCCTACCTACTTCAGGGGTGAGATGAGAAGGAAGTAACCTACCCTTCCCCCCACTCCACCCCCATCCACTGCAGGAGTTAGAGGAGGAGGAAGTCACCTGTTCCCCCACCCACCCACCCCCTGCACGCGGCACCACCTACTGCAGGGGTGAGGCAGGGAGAAGGCCAGCTGCCCCCACCTGCCACAGGGGTGAGAGCGATGCGGAGCCACAGGGCATGACCCTCTCCCCGGGACCCCGCGGGGGCTGGCAAGGCGCCCAGGGCTCTCAACCCGTGTGGCTCCAGGGTCTCCGCGGGAGGAGTTGCAGGGAGACCACTGGGAAGGATGCGTGTCTGAGCAGCCTGCCCGGCTAGCAGGTGGGACCTGGGTGGCCGCAGGAGCAAGGGACAGAGAGCAGCCAGGGCCTGGAGCTCGGAGCCCCAGGTGGGCAGGAGGGCGGTGCAGGACCCAGCTTTCCCCCCAGGAGCCCAGGGACCATGGTGGCCCGGATCTGGGGCTCCCATCCAGGCCTCTCCACTCCAGAGTGCCCGGCTTGGGACCCACGTTAGGAAGCAGGCACCTGGGCCTCCTCCCACGTGGAGGGGGCTTGCCTGGCACTGCTGCTGGTGGGTGACCCTATGACTTCACAGCACACCGGCTTCTGAATCCTTGCCTCTGCGGCTATTTCTAACCGTTCCTCCACACAAGACTTAGCAGAGCGTGCAGACACCACAGAGGGTAATTAAACCATCACACTGGCAAAGCTGGACGCATAGGCAAACACATGATGTATTGTTAACAGTAAGTATAATTAGGCAAGTAAACGTATATCTATATGTCATAGTTAACTGAAACGTTAGCTTCCAATAAACGTATAAAATGGATTCCAAATGAGGGAAAAAATTTCTTTTAGAAATTTGTGGTTTTCTATTTTCTTTCACTTCAACCCTCCATTAATGTTGGCTAATTAACTGTCAACTGGATTTACAAAAATGTGTTTACATTTTCAGCCCCATATTTGTGAGTTCAGCATTACTCAATCTATTTTATGATAAATAACCCTTGGATTATGTATAATGATAAAAGAGTATCTAAACAATCACAAGGTAATGCCTGAAATACACACAAAGGTGAGCGTGAAGAAAACACGTGGGCCACAATCTGACTTTCCAGACGAACCTGAGGGTGAATACAATTCTATCACCTTCTACAGGCAACTTCATCACATGGTATTTCTGAAGGGAAAAAGTCTTCAGTAAGAACAAAATTATTAAGTCGCACCAAAATAAGAGCCTTACACTTGAAGTAGAATACAATTATTGAGGCCACTGATATTATCACAGAGCTACACTGCTATCACCGTCCACAAACATGAGGAAAGTCTTGTCTGTCTGATGGATACATAGTTTCCAGTATGAGAAACATTTTTGTAAGCTCACATATATTTTTCATACATAGCCTCAAATAATAGTTCTAGATGGCTTCTATTGTTCCAAAACTCCTCAAAAAATTATTTGGCTAGTGCGCTCATCTTTATATTTGAGAAAACAGTGCTTTCTTACTGTGGTTTCTGAATGCACCGGAAGCCTAGGATTTACTTTCACTTTGCCTGCACTGTGGTTCTGAATAAATAAAATCTTTTGCTATCATCCTTTTCCACTAAAATGAACAGGAAGAAAAAAAAAAAAGTCTGAACATTTCAAATAAATACAGCAACAAGTACATTTAATGATAAGGTCACTGATATTTTTCACACTTCAAAAGAAGGACAAAGCTGTGCTTCTCTGCTGTAGGTGTGTGTGCGCTCACATATGTGTGTGTGACTGCTCCTCCGTCTCTCCCTTCTAATTCTACCAAATACGGAGAACACTGGAAAAATTACAAAAATGGCTTCACCTCTGTCTATATCAGAAAATCACTTTACTGAAACAGCATTAAAAATGTAGGCACCAGTTCTCATAAGCAGAATGAGGGAAACAACGTTTTCCAAAATGAAATTTCAGGGAATCATTCTTTTCAAAGTAAGATAACTTAAGGGGCAAGGCAATTCACGCAACTGAATCTAGCATCTGTTTTAAGTCATAAAGGCCATTACATTTTGTGGGTTGTGCAATTTGCTGTTTAACCAACTTTCTACAAAAGCATGGTGAAATGGCATGTTTAAAACCAAGGGCAAAGGGACTCCACTCACTGTGGGAAGAGGCACAGCACCCCCTGCCAGGAGCAGTGGCCCTATGGAGTACCTCCCCCAGCAGCAGGCCCACCGCCTCAGCCCTGACCCCACGGCCCGCTCCTGGCCATTCCACCTCCCATTTCATCTGTCAGAAAACACTGGCATTTAGTGAAGGTGTACAGTCGATGGTGGGTTGATGCGGCGACTGAAAAGAAACTATAGGCTACGGCACCTCCAGTTCAGTGGCCCTGGGTAGCAATGTCTACCAAATGCTCTTCCTGAACAGCAAATTATATCTGGGTGCCTCCATTTGCTAGAGCAAAAAGATTATTCAGAAATCATATATACCACCAAAACACTGCAGGCTCAAACTTGGAATAAATCCTCCACTCCCGCTCCCTCTACAACATTTTCAAGCAGGGCTTTAGTACTCCATTATTGTGAATGTTCTTTGGCCCACAGCAAAAAATATTGACAAAATTCTGCTTTTAAGACAGTTATTGTCTCTGTATACTTGATAGCAGCCTTCAGAAGTTCACCTGCTAGCATTAAATTCTTGAGTTTGGGTGAAAGGAGAGAAAATTTGCCACATCTCAAGCTCTTCTGCTGTAGCAGCAGCAAATCAAATTATTCTTTCAATTAAACTAGCTTTGTGCCTAAAAAGAAAAAAAGGCCACAGGCTTTCTTCCCCCACACAGAGAACTGAAGCCATCACCCCTTTAAACCCCATGACTTGAGCATGATCTCCACGGCTTAGTATTCTTGGATAATGCAGCTCATAAAATTAAATCTACTCTCAGAGATTTCAGTTATCACTGTGTGCTCTGAGCTTGCAGGCAATCAACGGATCAAGAGTTCTGCATTGGGGTGCGTTTTTGATGGACCTGATATAGGGATATGGCTTCTCTCCCCTCTCTCTCTCTCTCTCTCTCTCACACACACACACACACACACACACAAACCAGAAACCAAAAACACCCCAACAGGGGTTAAACAGAGAGCCAGGGCCCCCATCGTCACCCCCACTGCCCTGAGATGAGAAGGGACGCTCTCCACCATGAAGCTCACAGCACTTCCTCACCTTTGCCATACACGTTAGCTACATTTTAGCACTAAGACAAGCCCTGAACAGTGCATGCATCTGGCCAATTTCCTTCCAAAGAACGGGAGCTGGTCTTTCGTAGGAACTGCCCAACTAACAAATGCTCTGTGTTTGACTTTCTTTTCAAAATGTCGGCTTTCGAGAAGCAAAACGTGAAGCGCAGGTCTTGGCTGAATGCACGCTGCTAAGGTAAAGGCACTTCGGTGCTGGTGACGTGCCTGGAAGGGCGGTGAGGTCGTGATTGTTGGGGAAGAGGGGAAGCCCGCTCCCCTGGCACTTATTTGATTCAGAGCATTGTATTTGTAGAAGTCAGAGCCAAGTGCTAACCAAGATTTAACACTAAGACTAATCAGAATGACACTTAATGCAAGAAAACACAACTTTTTTTCTGTTACGGTACACACAGTGGGCATCCACTGAGAACTTGGCAACTTTGTTAAGCACCATGATTACGAATAATTTACGATAGAAACTGACAGTGACTTTATCGTAAAACTGTGGCTGGAGAAATAGAAGACTCCAGGACCTGCCGGGATAAGACAACGACTTCCCGGATGTGAAACACAAAATCTGTCATTTGACTAAGCAAATTTTATAGGGACAAAGGGGTACATGTGCTAAAATAAAATCAATCAGAACAAAACGAGAAACCAAAAATCTGGCAGTTATAAAAATTCTGCATGCTTGCAGTGATTGCACGGAGACAGCCCACGTCTGGGGCAGCGGGCACCTGGAAAGCCTGACCTTCTCCTTTTAAGAGAGCTTCATAGGTTTAAAAATGGGACGCGCACAGCAGCATCGTACAAACTAAGAAGATAATTTAAATACCAATTAAATAGTTAAAAATTAACACTGACATACCCTTAAAAATCCAGGGCTTCCTGTAAATGTCTTCACTTTAAAAAGAGGTATGCCTGCAGAGTCCAAGCTCCTGTTTGTTTCCATAGCTTCAGGTGGCACTGGCTACTTCTCACATCCAACTTCTAAAAATATCAATGTGGAGTTCACCTCCTCCATGCATTTTTCTTTTTTACCTGAAGGCAAAAAGTAAATCCGGTTTCTCTTCACAGATTGTGGGCCTGGTTTTAATTTGTGCAACAGTCCTTTTGATAACAATGCCTAGTTAAAACATCCATTAAAAGTCTGTAGCAGGCATTTAATGGAAGGAAAATCTAGTAGGGTTCCACTGCAACTCGTTCATTAACTTTTAAAAGAGTTCTCTCCTTCAGTGTTCACAGAGAAAGATGGGACATGTGGGCAGAAAGAGGGAGGGAGAGACAGAGACATACAAGGGAGAGAGATGGGGGAAGGTGGAAAGAAAGAGAGGAGAGAGCGAAGAGAGAAACATTCACATATTTAGGGCTGGATTATAAATCTTTGAAAGGAAGTCGGTCAAACAGTCGTGTTTTTCAGCCACCTGAACCAGCTCTCACTAAACCAAGACCTGCTTTTGTAACTATTATCCACTGTCTCAAGTCATAACAAGGAGACTCACAGGGAACCTCATCCCCCAGGAAACACGAGGAACTGAAGCTCAACGCTGCACTGAGCCTTCAGAGCACAGAATACCCAAAACACTTTCTGCCAGGAAAAAGCAAGGACTGACTCAAGACTGGCAGAGCAACAACCACAAAGAAAGGCTCACCATCCTGGGGTTCTGGCCCAACCACACTGGAGAAGGCGGACCTGGTCTACCTGCCAGAAGGCGGGCTCTGTAACCAGGCCAACGCCTCCTCCACTGGCCAACAGAGGGCCACTGTCATATCAGTCTAGGTGACAGACCATGGGTTCAAACATGGTTTTTCCAGCATAGGAATGCGCCACATCACGGAGAAATCATTGCATTTAAGAAATTATTGCATTTCTCAAAATGTCCAGTAGAATGTCTTGGAGAGGACAGACACTCAAAAATCGCTGTTGGAACCAGAATCCATTGCAGCTACACCACTTTATGGTGTGAATAACAGCCTTACCCAGGGGTGATATAAAAGTCCAGCAAGAGTTAAAAGGGGCACAACCATGGAAGGGCCACCGACGGCAAAGGTCACCAGCCTTGGAATTTTTGGGGGTGCAGGGGAACCCAGAGCTCCGAGCACAATGCCTGTTCCCCTGACAGTGCAGTTCCACCATGCTATCTTCGACCTGCTTTCCACTTGCTCCTTCCTGCTCCGATCTAGCTAGTCCAGCAACCTCATCCCCTTCCAACAATCTTTTTCCTAATATAAAGCCCCATACTTACCATAATACTGTTTTATGTATTAGAAATGTATCATGTATTTTTTATGATTTTTTATACTATTTCCAAGCTACATGGAGTTTGAGCAGCCCGGCCCCGGCTCTATTTTTTCCATAAGCCCTGTTCCTTCAGGACATACATGTTGTGTTATAACTAAAAAGTCTGTACCAAGACCCTATTAATAATGTTGAAGAAAGGCAAAGCTATCCAAGTTAAACTCAAAAGAGGACTATACACACATAGTACATAAAAAAATGTTGGACTCTCAGGCTAATTTAGGGTTGCTAAGTCAAAAGATTGATGTTACAGGTGAAAATACATGGTGCCTGTCATTCTCCCAAATCTTAACATTACTCAGCTAGTCCTACTGAATCCACTAACAAATGCCACAAGGAGGGGACCCTTTTCCAACTGCTGCTTACAATGACAAATCCACATTGATTCATCCTTCAAACCACACACAAGCCGCTGCTCCACAAAGCCCCTGATCTCCTCATCTTCCCCATCCCACAGCCCACCCAGACAAGTAGCATCTTTCTGGGTTTTGACTCCCCATAACAAGTTAACTGGAATGTTCCCGTAACAACTATCACTTTCCACTTCATTAAGAGAGGTATACACACGCGTCTTTCTCCCCAGCAAGACTTGCAAGCTCACTGAGGGCAAGATCCATCCTGCTCATCACTGCATTTCTCAAAATGTCCAGGAGAATGCCTCGGATATGACAGACACTCAACAATGGCTGTTGGAAGAATGAACTGGAAACCATGGGAGCTACACCACTTTATGGTGTGAGTAACAACCCTACCCAGGGGTGATACAAAAGTCCAGGAAGAGTTAAAATGGGCCAGCCCAGGTAAGCCTGCAGTACCCCTCTTGTCCCCGACTGGCCTCAGAACCCCACAGAAAGGTGCCAGCCATGCCCCAGCTGCATCCCAGGCTGCGCTCTAGGTATCTGCACCCAGGACCTCTCTGATCTACCTCCAGACCTCACAAGCCCCATCCCCTGGACCTGTTCTCCTGCAGGACCACGGTACCCGCAGTGTGTGCACCTCAGGGACAGCAGAGCAACACGCAGGATAGAGCAACACACGCTCACTAGGAGGCCCCTCTTGGGGTGGAGGAAGACAGAACTGGAAAGCAAAGAATTTCAAGACTCAGGACCCAAGGATATTAGGAACAGATCTGCTTCAAACTAATAAGTATACGCTATGGAAATGCCATGCATTAAGGCCATAAAATCCAAGCAACAATCAGCTAGTACCCTTCACCCAATCCTCTCCCACTTTAAGTCACCACTGCTCACTGCTGAACTGCCCACATCTCTGTCATCACCAAATCTAGTAACGACAGCTCTAATGATATTTACTCTACAAACACTGGACCCTATGCAGAAAAACTTCTCAGCTATATGATGTCTACAATGAATGTAGCAGACATCAGCTACCATTTTGTTTGAAGATGATATCCAAATCAATATGCCCAAATCAAACAAAAGACATATTTTGCTAATGAGCTTCCAAATTTCATGGAAATGTATTCAGAATGACAAATGGTCCACCTATTTACTGACCTCTGTTTGCTTCACATGTACCAAGGAATCACAATAGTGCAAGTTTCTTGAGGATAAGCAATTGGGGACCTTTCTTCTGTGCCTCCCTCCCCACCTAGTAAAGTGATAGGTTCCTTGCAGCTGCTGAGTAAGCGCCTATAGGTGTGATAACTCCCTACTGGGACCAGCCAGTTCCTTCCTGTGTCACCGTGGGGCCAGCAACGGCCAAAGTCTAAACACCACATGGTCAAGAGGATACTCTGTTAGTTGCTTATTATCATCAATGATAACTTGGGTTATCAACAACTATTGGTTATCAAACCAAATTAATGGCTGTTTTGTTGACAAAGTTTCCTGAGCACATCTGTGATTCAGAGTGGGTTACTTCTCTACCTCATCCTCAGTAAAGGCTGTTGCCCAAATGACAGGACATAACATAATTTTCTCCTTTGGTATCTGTCATGGGTTGAATAGTATCCTCTAAAATTCATAGCCTCCCAGAACCTCACAATGTGACTTTTTTTGGAAATAGGGTCTTTGCAGATATAATTAGTTAAGCTGGGGTGAGGTCATACTAGATCAGGATGGGTCCTAAGTCCAAGGACTCGTGACCTTATGACAGAGAAGAGGACACACGGACAAGAAGGCAGACACATGAAGACCGAGGCAGGGACTGGAGTGATGCGCCACAAGCCAAGGACACCCAGGACTGCCGGGAGCTACCAGGAGCTGGAAGACGGGAGGAAGGATTCTCCTCTGGAGGCTTCAGAGGGAGGCTGGCCTTGCCAACACCTTGATCTCAGGCTTCTGGCCTTCAGCACTGGGAGAGAATAAATGTCTGTTGTTTTAACTACTGGTTTGTTTATGGTTTTAATTTGTACTTATTTGTTATGAATTTCACTAAATAAGGAAGAAGTTGGCTAAAAGAACCATAAACAAAATGGAATAAACATTAGTAGCCCAGTTACAGAATGAAATGGCCAGCATGGCCCTCCCCATCCACAGACAGCTACTCTCTCCCCAGGCTTCCTTGCCCACCTGCAGGCACAGACACACACCCCGCCAACCCCGGGCCCGTGACTCCATATGTGGAAGGGGAGACTTACCCGCCCCCATCAGCAATGCAACAAGTGGCCACCCAGATGGCACAGGACAGCCAGGCCCCAGCCAGCCAGTCCTATGGTGCCATCTGAATTGCAAGCTCACAACAAGGCTACCAACCGCTTTCACAGGGGAGAGATAGCACAGCTCCTCTACTCCCAGAAACATGCCAGGACTGCAGGAGCAGACCCCCTGCCCACTCCGGACTCTGGACCCCACAAGCTGCAGAGCACTCGGGTGCATACTAGAGAGACGACCCACTTCCATGGGAACATGTTTGGTTTGAAACTGTGCTCCCAGCATCCAAAACAGCACGTGCTCAATAAATACCTGTTGATTGATGATGGAAAACAAAATTGTCATGGAGCAGCCAACAGGCAAATGACTGTCTGATGGCCAGAAGATGTCATGAGGGCTCTGCCAGGGGTACAGGTACCCCAGCAGGTGCCCCCAGAGCCCAGCAGGTGAATTCATCTTCCTACACCAAACCACACACTTACAAATGACAAACACTCCCAAATGAGCCACGGTTCTGAATGCATTTAACTAAATAGCAGGTTTGACTGGCTGTTAAAAATTATTGAGTGATTCTCAAGATCAAAATTGAGTAGGTTTGTGTTTTGTAATGGTTGCAACATTGTGCAATGGGATCCTTTTGTTGAAGTACCTTATGGTACAGGAGAAGAGGAAACCCTCGCGCAGGGAGTGTCCACGCAGTCACAGGCACAGAACTAAGAGGGGGACCAACCAGAAGCATCAAAGGTGCTCATGGGCGCCCCCATTGGGGAGGAGGACCAGCTGAGACAATGTTGAAACAGGAACCTGTACTGCTGTTAAGTGGAGAGAAAGAGTGTGCTCCAGGTGAGAGAAACCCATGGACTGAGATAATAAAATCTCAACTGTTCACAGCAAGGAAAGGCTCGTGGAGCACCTGGGGGCAGGACCCACTGCAGGACACAGCACACAAGCAACCCAACCCTTTGGATACTCACAGGACCCTAGCCAGAAATTCTACACTTCACGTTATCTGTATAACTCACAAAAATGTCAAGCTTGGCCAAAGGAAAAAAAAAGAGCAATGCCCTTTTTCTTTAAAAGCTGATTCACTATCCTTAAAATTTGTAAGATTTACTATCCTTAAAATTTCTAAGAAACATCACTTTCAGGGAGAAATTGACATCCTAAACCATGTGTAAGAGAGAGAGAGGGCAGCCTTTAAAACTAAATCCGTACTTAGTCAACGGTAAGCAAATTTTAGCTTTGCTTGTTAAAACTACAATTGACTTTTTAAGACGTTAAACTTTTCAAGGATAGTTATATTCCCTAAGGTTAAAAGGTCATAATTTATCTTTGAAGGATAAATTCTATCACTGGGCTTAAGGAGGGGACATCAAACACTTTAATCCTATTTTTACCATATTCATCACATTCAACAAAAGCAGGGAAACAAATGACCACAACCCTGCCACACATGTTAAAAACATCAAGAAATAGAGTTTTCCCGAAATGGTGGAAGCATGCTGGGCTGCCCCCAGCACCCATCAGGTGCCTCCTCGTATTCAACGCTTTGAGTTCACTGCTTCCAAAATAAATGTACATGCCCTATTAGAGGAGAAGAAACCTAAAATCCTTTAGAAAAAAAGGGGACCAGGCATGGTGGCTCATGTCTATAATCCCAACACTTTGGGAGGCCGAGAAAGGAGAATGGCTTGAGGTCAGGAGTTTGAAACCAACCTGGGCAATAGAGCAAGACTCCGCCTCTACAAAACAAAATTTAAAAATTAGCTGAGTGTGGTAGGACACATCTGTAGTCCCAGCTACATGTGAGGCCGATGTGGGAGGATTCCTTGAGCACAGGAGTTCAAGGCTGCAGTGAGCCATGATTACGCCACTGCATTCCAGCCTGGACAACAGAGCCAGATCCAGTCTCTTAAAAAAACAAAGGACTGGGACTTTAATCTCACTCAAGGAGATATGTTCAAGAGGGTAAGGATGTTTTCATAACCAAGAGTTTAAAACAAAAATTTAATTTTGCAAATTAAACCAAGCACATGGTCAAGGTGTCCGTATTCTTCCACAATGAAATCATTATATAATTTCTTAAGAAATGCATTTGAGGCTCCCCTGAGATTTTAATCAAAATAAAATAAAATAAAAACGTTAACAGAGAAGTATCAACTACTCACACAACAAAGACAATTATCGTAGCAGACAGGGTCCTAAACAGAGGTGGATTTGCTTGACGCAGGTGAGGCCTCAGGGTCCCTGGCCTGCGCTGGCCCTTCCAGAGCCCTGGGGACCCTGTGTCCATGTGGGCTTCCAGAATGTGCAGAACTATGGTGCTTTTGCTCTTCCTGGGCAGGGGAAGATGCTGCCACTGCCCCTCCCATCTCGGGTGGCCACATCCCAGCCCCCAAGCTTCTTTGCCCGGGCAGCGTCGTGGGCCTGCAGCCTTGTGCAGACTGCAGAGGGGAAGCTGGATAGTGCGTGAGGCCAGGTATTTTGTGGACCCAGCCATCAGGAATAAACAACCACTTTCCATGACCCAGGCTAAAGGAATGACTGAATTACCTTCCTGTGCAAACAAACATGCAGGAAAACAGATGTGTCAGGCAACCAACTAACAATCAGCTTATTTTTCGAGATTCTGCCACATTTTCAGTTTTTTAAGATTTGCTCTTTTGTGATTTATTTCTCATACTAAACAAGCAGTCACTCCCATACTTCATCTTGCATTCATGATTTTGTACTTCTTTTCTTAAGAAGACACTCCCCCTCCCCCCAAGTCCTAGCTCCTCCCCCAGCACTAAACCCTGCAGAAACACACAGACTTTTCTAGTCTTCATCCTGATGCCTTTACTGAGGGGCTCTTGGGGGAGGCAGAGTCTGGGCCCTGCCTTGGATAAGATCTTCTCAGTTAGTCTCACTCTAAGAACACACTCCCCCCTGTACAGAAAACAAACGAGATAGCATCCATGCCCGTGCTTTTCCCAGATCACTGTGACTGCATGTCCCAGTGTGCCAATTCTTAGTCATCTTAGAGCTTCCAACGTAACCCACACAGGTGGCTACAGGAGCTGCCTACGACGACGCTGCTACGCATCTACACCTCGCTGATGGGAGTCCATCACAAGTCACAGTTGCCCGCGGCAGTTAGAGGGTGTCCAGAGAAACGAGTCTTAGTCTACGGGGCATGTCTGCATGCAGTAGCGTCCTGAGTGCCCACGGGGGAACTTCTGCTTCCATCTCTCACATGCAGGCTGCAAATACGGCACGAACCAGGAGGTAGCTGAGGAGAGTTCCAAGCAAAGCATAAACCCGTTTAAGAAGGCTTCAGTCAGCCGGGCATGGTGGCTCACGCTTGTAATCCCAGCACTTTGGGAGGCCAAGGCAGGCGGATCACCCGAGGTGATCAGCCTGACCAACATGGAGAAATCCTGTCTCCATTAAAAATACAAAATTAGCCAGGCATGGTGGTGCATGCCTGTAATCCCAGCTACTCGGGAGGCTGAGGCAGGAGAATCACTTGAACCCAGGAGGCAGAGGTTGTAGTGAGCTGTGATCGCGCCATTGTACTCCAGCTTGGGCAACAAGAGTGAAACTCCATCTCAAAAAAAACAAAAACAAAAAGAAAGAAAGAAGGCTTCAGTCTAATTCATAAATGAGATGCATGGTGAGTTATTCAGAATGAGGACTGTTTCCAAAAACATTTCTCACCCTTGAGCTTGATGTGAGCAAGGACACTCAGCCTCTCCTACAAATGCTTGGAGTCACTGGCAAGAGAAAAATGGAAACAAACAAAAAAGGTGTGTACATATGTTTGCCTGTGTGTATATATGTATATACACATACATATGCATGCATGTAAGATATATGACTGTTCTTATTTTATTTTGAAGACAAGGTATTTCTCTGTTGCCCAGGCTGGAGTGCAGTGGCACAATCATGGCTCACTGCAGCCTCAACGTTATGGGCTCGAGCGATCCTCCCACCTCAGCCTCCTGAGTAGCTGGGATTACAGGCATGCACCACCACATCTGGCTCATTTTTGTATTTTTTGTAGATATGGGGTCTCGCCATGCTGCCCAGGCTAGTTTCGAACTCTGACCTCAAGTGAGCCACCCACCTCTGCCTCCCAAAGTGCTAGGATTACAGGCACGAGCTACCGCACCCAGCCTGCCTGTTCTTATTTCATACATGGAACATGACAGCAACAGAAAGATTCACACCAAGGTACAGGAACCGCCCTGACATGCAACTCTCAGTCAAGAACAGATCTCAGGATCCTTTGGCTGAACTCACTGTTGACACGTCTGAAGACACCGAGGCACAAAAGGCCACCCAGAAGCTGCCTAGTGGAAAGGCCAGGGCTCGCGCAGCTACACTGAATCCTAGCCCAGTGCTATTCCCCACCACAACAACCCGAGAAAAAGTCTAGGGAGACAGATGACAAAAATTAAAGCTTTAACAACCTATGGATGGTTTGAGAGGTCAAGGAGTCAGGCCTTCCCGGGCTTAACTGACATGACCATATCTGTCTAACTCTATAACCTTATAACATCAACCTATGTGCGCTATTTATAGAACCTTAAATTCCGTAAGCCTCACTCTATAAATGAAGAGAATAATAAGATAACTATAAAACTGAAATTATATAACGCAAGTGGAGTGTGTCAGGAATATAGTCAATTCAGCAGTTCTAAAATACTTAGTGAGTGCCTACCATTTGCCAGGCAGTACTGCTGGTGTTCCAGGCACTATCTGTACAGGCAATGAACAAAACGGACAAAACCCCTGTCCCCATGGAGTTTAAATTCCAAACTTTCTGCTGTTATTATCATTATAGCTATTATTATTATCAGATATCGGCACTGTGCAAGGGTACACTGAAAACAGAAGAATGCTACCGTTAATATTTATAAATGAATAATGAAAGTCATCCCTTAAATGTGTTTTATAACCTAAAAGGTGCCAATGCGACTTTGGGATGTGGTTAGAAGAGGTGCATCTGACAGCTGTTCATTTTCTTGCCCAGCCCCTTCCCTCCTAGTGAGAGGCACAAGGAAGACGCAGTTATAATGCGGTGTGATTTAAAGAAAGGGGAACCTCTTAGAATTGGGTCTGCCCAAAGAACCCCATCTACCTCCTGGGATGGCTCGTGGGAAGGTCGGGGGAAGAACGGCTGAGACGCACACGCATCGTCAGGTGCGGAAAGATTTGGGAGGTACCCTTAGACACCGGCAGGGCTGCAGGGTGGTGGCCAGCACCCCGCAAATGTTACACACGCACGCCTCCTATCACGCAAGCTTGCTTGTTCAATGTGGGTGTGGAGGTGAGGCCTGAAATGCAGAACCTGAAGACAGCGGAAACAGCGTCCGCGTCACTGGAGACAGCGGAAACAGCGTCCGCGTCACTGGAGACAGCGGAAACAGCGTCCGCGTCACTGGAGACAGCGGAAACAGCGTCCGCGTCACTGGAGACAGCGGAAACAGCGTCCGCGTCACTGGAGACAGCGGAAACAGTGTCAACGTCACAGCACAGGAGTGGCCTCCCCATCTCAGAATGGAAGAGCTGGCTGAAGAGCAGGAAGGAGCGGGACAGACGCTGGAGGAGGCAGAGGCCAGAGGCAGGTCGCTGCCGAACCATGGGGAGGCATGGAGGAGGAGAGGGCGGAGATGAATTGGAAAATGGAGTTTTTGTTTCCCGTATTCAGTCCTGATAACATTTATTTCATTGCTCAATGAAATTTTTACAGGATGCATAATAAAATATTTCATATAAAGTTAATATTGATAACCACTTCAATCTCCAAAATACTCTCGCTATACCGGGAGATCCATTACCTCAAGGACCTTCTTAGCTATTTTTCTTTGTCCTCGAACTGTCTAGAAACAAGCAAGTACTCAAAACGAGTATGTACTGGATAAATAAGCCAATGAATGGGCCAGCAGTTGGAGAAATGAGCACATGAACTCCACGAGGTAGGAATCAGTCCCAGGTATTATCATCCCAATTTATAGTTGAGAAATCTAACAGTGAAAGAAAAGATGCGCGCTCTGCAGGTACAAAGCTGGGAAGTTTGGATGTTGAGGTCAAGCCGCTGTAGGGTTCTTTACCCAACGGCATCAACGCACGACCAGCAGTCCCCCTGGAAGGTTCCGGAAAGGCAAGAATGAGCATAACGGACCCAACACCACATGTCAGGAAACCAAGGGGATTAAACGTTTAATGTCAATATTTATTTCTTATTTCACATCCCCGCCTTGGTTCCGAGAAGGATTTAAGGCAGCATGATTTATGCTCAGGAAGGCCGTGCTGATTAAACCCTCACATTCACGCGCAGGAGGTAATGCATGGAAACCTCTCACGACACGGGTGTGACACGCTGATGGCTCACAAGTCCCAGGAACCCTGGGGGCTGGGGTCTATGCCTTTACCACTGGAAGAAAAAAAAAAAAAAACTAATGATTATTACTCATCAAAAGCAGTTTTTCAATAGACAAAATCTTTCGATGCGCTGGCTCTACTGAGAAAATGAAATAAAAGGCACTGCGGTGCACCACAATATCTAAAATTTATTGTAAAACCCATCTAAAATATCACAGAAACAATTTCTCCCTCGAGTGTTTTATGAACAGCAAATGGGAGGAGGAAAAATATTTTTACTGATACCCTTGAACTAAGTTTATAGAAATATGTATGTGTGAACATGTCATATTTAAGAGAGAAGTTAATAGAAATATCCAGAACCTCACAGCATTTTTTTAATTTGAGTTGGTAACCAACCAAATACCATAAAAACGCAATAATGAAGGCCATCTCATATACAAAAGATGCAAAATTTAATGGGAAAAAAAAAAAAAACCTTTCAAATAACCATGCAGAAGCCCTGGCAAAGCAGTTATTATTCCCAGAGCATCGCCACTATCCCATCCTCCGGAACTATATTTATTATGACTTATTAGATTTTGGAGCAATTGTCCTCTGAAGAGCACAAAATGCTGCAAAATATTATAACTTTTAAAACTGTGCAAAAACTTTACGAGGAACACTTCTAAAGCTAAAGTATCACTGAAAATTGCCAGAGGAGATGGCAGGGAGAGATAAGGAAGTAGATGGAAAGAAAGACAGCAGGGAAAGGAAAAGAAGGAGTTAAGGAGAGGGCCCCGGGTGGCCGCAGGGAGAAGCTGTGCAGGGAACCCACAATCCCACTTCCAAATAAAGGGCTCCCAGGCTGCCCTGTTTCTCTCTGGCCCACAGGCTCCGGCTCCAGCCATCATGTATTCACTGGCCATGTGGCTGTTACCATGCAAGGTTCCCCACACTTGCAGAATATATTTCAGCTTCTCTCTCTGTGTGTAGAGAGGAGCCCATCTAAAATTAGTATCTTCTAAATGATGGTAAACGGAATATAAAGAACAAAGCCTCCAGTGTGGGCCTCCATTTCAAAGAGTGCTGAAGACGGCAAGAAGGGACATCGGTATGTGTGCAAATACGAGTCACCGTAAGAGTTTATAAATGCATCTAAAAATCAATTAATTAATCCTCCCAAACCACTGCATAAAGACAGTCTTCCCACCCAGTGAACCGCATCCTCCACAGTGTGCAGGCCAGGCGTGCAGATGCTCACTAGAAAAAAAGGTGCTGCAATGTGGACTTCAACAATTCAGAGTATGCAATAGTCCTTCCGAGTGAAAAGTGTGAGGAAGCCCCACATCACTCCTCAAAAAGGAAGGCCACTAGGAAAGGGATTATGAGACCAGCAAACAGGTAGTTTCTCTTTCCAACATTAATCCACCAGGCTGACTCATACTATGTCCCCCCACTCCAAAAACTAAAATCAAACAAGAAACCATCCCAACACATCTGTACTTCTCAGACATTAATGACTGGTGACCCGCACCCAACACACATAACACCGGCATCCATCTTCTTGTATATCTTAACAGAGCTGACATGATTGGCAGGTGCTCTTTTTAGTACTGCCACTATATTTATATATTCACCATGAAAATCAGCAGAAAACATACTGGAACGTTGTTAAGGGAAGTTTTCAGGTTTTTCCTAAGTGTGCTATAATACTAATTCCAAATTCCCCCAAAAGTGAGAAAAGATTGTACTTTATAAGACTCGTGAGAATACACTGGGATGTAAAATATGTTTCCACAGTTCGATGGTTTAAAGAGATAACAGTGCAGGCTGCAGATATAACTGATACCACTTTTGTATGTGAACATGGGAGAAAACTCCAAAGAGAACTCCTACGACACAGAAAACGATGACGGAAGCCCGGAGTTCCAGAGCTGCTGAGGCTGTGGCCCAGCTCATAACTGCTCTCAGGCCGCCGGGCACAGGCAGGCTACCAGCCCTACAGAGATAGGGATAGGCGTCCTGTGAAATGGGCTGTGCACCAACACAGACCCCCAGTCCCTTCATCACAGGCAGCCCTGAGAATTGGAAGAGTCTTCCTAACTGTGCGTGGCAAACTTAACCTGACCAGAACGGACATGAAGTTACTGCCGGTCTCTCCTCGCCCAAGTATTGTGACTATTAATCCATTTACCTGTAGAAAATCTCATGTTTAAGCTGAGGATGTTGCGAAATATACAGTATATGCACAAAATTTCTTTTCAAAAATCTGAAAAGTTCTGAATTCCAAAACATATCTGGCCCCAAGGATTTCAAGTAAAAGATGTGGGACCTTCTTTAAAATGTGAAGGAACTGGGGGCACACGCCACTTCCTTCAGGGTTGACCTGGAGTCTGAAAACTGAAAAGCCTAGATCAGAAAACTCTCCTTTCCAATGTGCAGAACTACCTGTTAAAAGGACGTGTTTCAGACCCTCGAAATACCTACTAAATAAACAAATAACGTATATATATATATCTCAATGGAAAGTTGAGAAAGACAAACCTAACTCCAAATTAAACTTATTTTAGACTTCCCAAAATACATGCAAAACATCTTACAGCTACATGGTCTAAAAGGCCATCAGCAAAATCAAGTCCATTGAAACCATCAAATGTAAAAAGATTAAACTAGAGTATACAACACATAGTCCCCTCGGATTTGGTTTTATTGATGTAAATTACCTGCGTAGACACATTAAAACTCAACTGAGAGGCAAAGTAAAATTCCTGCTTGAAAGATTCTCAAATGAGGGAAATCTGGCCTCAATTATTTAAAAAAAAAAAAAAAAAGGTCCGGACACAGTGGCTCATGCCTGTAATCCCAACACTTTGGGAGACTGAGGTGGGTGGATCACCTGGGATCAGGAGTTCGAGACCAGCCTGACCAACATGGAGAAACCCGGTCTCTACTAAAAATACAAAAATTAGCCGGACATGGTGGCCTGTAATCCCAGCTACTTGGGAAGCTGAGGCATGAGAATCGCTTGAACCCAGGAGGCAGAGGTTACTGAGTTCACACCACTTCACCCCAGCCTGGGCAAAAAAGCGAGATTCCATCTCATAAATAAATAAATAAGGCATCACATGCACTTATTTTCCTTCCAAGGGATAATTTTTGAAGCCCTGTGAAGATCTAAAATTGCAGAGTGGTCCAGGCATAGCGGAACACACCTATAATCAATCCCAGCACTTTGGGAGGCCAAAGCAGGAGGATCACCCAAGTCAGGAGTTCGAAACCAGCCTGGCCAACATGGTGAAACCCGTCTCTACTAAAAATACCAAAATTAGCTGGGCGTGGTGGCAGGTGCCTGTAATCCCAGCTACTCAGGAGGCTGAGGCAGGAGAATCGCTTGAACCCAGGAGGCGGAGGTTGCAATGAGCCACGATCACACCACTGCACTCTAGCCTGGGGACAGAGTGAGACTCTGTTTCAATAAATAAATAAATAAAATTGCAGAGTGCAGGCAGGAAACACTGTTTATACATTAGCCAGCAAGGAACAGGTATCTAAAAATGTCCTCTTGGGGTCAACCATGCTATTGAGCCTCACAGTGTTCTCATGTAGTGGACAGAAATGCAAAGATCTGGGGAGAAGCTCCAGGCTAGAGAAAGACTCACACCAAGCACCCGTGGAAATGACCTCCGAAGGACCATGCCCCAGGCAGGATCACAGTGATGTGGTAATGGGCAAAGGCAGCCCGGCTCCACGGCCACACCAGCCTGAGCTGCCCCTGCCAGCACAGCAGCCTGAGATCTCAGCAGAGGACGTCAGTGGGCACCACCTGGGCACCCACTCTGTACCAGACTTGGGGCCAGGCACCTACAGAGCCTCATCTGCCTGGAGCCTGTGAGGCCCACGCACAGTTCCCACCCTCCACCACTGGAGAGAAACTACATCTCCTCACCTTCCACCCACTGCCAACCCAAAAACGCCATCGGGCTGGTCTCCAGCCTGGGACGCACATTGAAAGATGCTGATATTTGATTTTTTCCCCACAAGGGAACTGATAGGTTTTTTGAACTGGCTTATTTAATATTATAAATCTTATATAAATATTATAAATCAAGTGGTTCACCTCCCATCCACTGATGGCACTTACTTCGATAATCCATCCTATGCAGTTCGCATAGGGAACTTGGGTAAAGTACAGCATTGGAAGAGTATCTGTGAGTTTCCAGCCAAGAAATGTTCCACGCACTCGTTTGTTCTTATTTTTCTTGTAATAGCCAGGAAGGGCTCGTACCGCTTCCACAAATCACGGGGAAGTCAGGGGAATCGGGGAAGAAAGACGACGTCTCTTTAATTTCGCACGCATGATGTTTGCAACCACTAAGGTCATACCTGCGCGTGGTGACTGACAACTTTTCAGCTTGATTCAAAGCAAACAGCTGCTGGGCTGATCGCCTAGCAACTAAAAATTGATGGATGACCCTTAAGATGAATAACTACCATAAATCACCTCATTCAAACTCTCCAAGAAAAAAATTAAAAAACAATGGTTTTCATGACATTTGCTGAGCTCCATAATGTGCCATGATAAATTTGGCCTCCTTATGGATGCACAGTTGTGGTTGTGAAAGTTGAGTCACTTCTGTTTTTGTTTCCTGTTTCCTGTAATTCCTGATGCTCAGGACCCTTCGTAAGGTGCGTTCCTAGGAACATGCTGCTCCAGCAGGAACGGCAGCCCCGGGTGCCTGTCAGTCACTCCAGGACGGACAGGAGCTGCTGAATTTCTCATCACCAAACAGCTTTTAATCAGGAAACGGCAGTCTTACATCACAAAGATGGAAGGGGACCCCGTGCATTAATAACGGTTACAATACATTTAGTGTAATGATTTGACCTCGGCCAACATTATAGACGCCATGATTCATATGAATTTGATAAACTACTTCCTGTTTGTAGACATGTCATATGTTTCTAAAAGGCCAAGAATGTGCTTTTAACTTGCAAATAAACACAGACCTATAAACCATAATAGGATTGAGAGGAGGTCTTGGTATTTGTCCTCTAAAACACCCAGTATCACCACCATTATGAGCACTTCCACAAGTAGATGCATAATGATGAACAGACTATTTTTCCAGATGGTATTTTCCTGTTTTAACTTAACATTCAAAAGGAGGCGTGGGCAATTCCTTTCACCATCTTTCTTTGCCCCCTTTTCTTGTTACACTGGGTTTTGTTTGTTTCTTTTAGGTTAGATTGATGTTACATGGAAGGTAGTTTCCAAAAAACCAGTCCACCGACTCGGGTTAGCACTTTGAAACCAAAAACAGCTTCCTGCTTTCTTCTTTCACCTACCATCACCAGCACCCAGGGTCGGCACGTCATAGACCGCATGTCACAGACTGTCACACTCACCTGTCTTCGCAAGAGCTAGGGCTTCCCCAAGGAGGGGGTTCAGTCCCTCAACAAGCACCGGGAGCTCTGACTATGAGCCAGGAACTGTGCTGGGCTCTTGACGGTGGAAGGAGAACAAGATGGCCCTGCCCTCATGGAGCAGAGTGTCCACCAGGACACGAACAAGTCAGTGAGCAATCTTATAGACAGAGACATGCTGCATGGTGCGTACAGTGTGTGCCATTATACTAGAAAGGAGTTCACACCATCGGACTGGAAGCTCCCAAAGATGAGATGCATCAATCCTGGAAAGAAAGTTACTTTCATTTAATAGACTGTACAATTCCAAGAAACCTTCTCTATTTAAAAAGCCAAAGAGGGCTTTTAGGCTCTGGAGTGCAAGCCACACTCTCTGAGCATCAAAGCTGAGGTGGGCTTTGAGGAGGGCCTGCAGGTCGGGTGGCACCCACCGGAAGCCCAGCTCATGGATTACCCTGGGGATGGCATGTCACAAGACTTCCTGCAGGCCAGGGTAGCATGCCCAACACCTGCCCCACCCAGGGCTGACTGTGGCCAACCCCTCACTCACTTTGAGAGCTCCTCTATCCACCACATGCAACAAAACCCCTGAAATGGAAAGATGAAATAAAGCAACATTAGCAACAAATAGAATGCCTTAGTGGCTGAAGGGCCACGACCTAAGCTGCTCATAGCCACCGGCAGCCCCAGATTTCTGGCCCATGAAGCATCCCGTTAGAAATAAAAGTGGGATGCGCCTTGTTCCCTGGTGTCTGCGTGAATGCCTAGATTCTGGGATCTGTGCTCCTGGAAGAAAGGACGAATGCACTAGAATATCCCGCTCTACCATTTTCAAGGACTAGAGATGTGAGGACCAACCGTTGAGAGGTTCAACTTTGGATCTACCATCCCTTAGAACCAACTCCCTGCTGAGCAAATGTCAATAACGCTGCCATCCTGAAGCAAAATGAAAAAGACTTATATTAATTAGGTCGCCAAGACTGCTTATGTTGCATATGCTACTACATTTAGGCATGCGATGATAACTGTGCATTCTCCCCACAGCATCATGCTCCTGACACGGGAGAGCCTGGGCTTCATTTGTCTTCCTAAATATAAATGGCCACTATCTGTAGCACTTAGGAGAGGTTAGCTGGCTGCAAATAAATAGCATCTTAACTGCTGCCCTGATAATGGTGAGCTCTGGGGTACATCTCCACTTTTAACACTACCAGGGTCCTATAAGGATGGAGTGGAGGCGATCCATTTGGAAAGCCATCTTTAATGCACATGTGTGTGGCCAGAGTCTGTTGCAGCATTCACGCCTTCTCAGCATTTTTGCCCGGGCTCTGACCGCCCTCGGTAATGCCTTCCTGGGTGGAACCTACGGAACAGGACAATTGGCATGCTGTCCCTTTAAGACTGAAATGCTTGTTTCCTTGCAGTAAGAAAAGTAAATCACGCTATAGTGAGTTGAGCTTTGAAAAAAGCATCCATCCATTAAAGTTCATGGATCCGCGTTTTCAGATTGTCCCTCCCCTGGCTGTGTCTCAAGTTACAGCCTTGTACAACCCAAGTCTAAATAATATTCACCATGATAAATGACACCATAACTCCGATATCCACAATCAATCTTTGCTTTAAAGATACATCCATCTTCAATAATGTTGATGGGGATTCTGTAAAATGGAGAACGTGACTGTCTTCCAGACCTCCTAACGGCGGGGGAAGGAAGCCCTGAGTGATGGCTGTCAGCCCACATCTGGCTGCAAAAATAAATTAGCCTTATGCAGACAAATGAAAGGGCTAGCTCCGCCTAGGAAACAGCCACTCCTGAGCAATGGCTAATTTATAGGACTTCCTTCTGGAAAGTTCCTGGCGAAGGCAACAGTCTCCTTCACTATCTCTTTAAATGGTATCTGATGCTGTAAATAACTTCAGTGTGGTAGGGACTGTACGAAGTACAAAGGGGCGGGGATGAGAGAAACAATAACTTTTCTCACATTCTCACACATGATTACAATGCAAAACTCTACTCTTCAAGGGGAAAAAAAAAATTTATTTTAGCCAAATGCTTTTATAGTTTAACACCATGCTCTCCTCTAGCTGATTTTTTTTTTCCTTTGCACTTTTTGGTGGTTTTCTAGCGGTTTGGAAACTCATATAAAAAGTAAACAAGCTGGGGGCAAAAATGGCCCTTTCTCTTCCTCCTCCAAAATATCCTTTTTTAGCAACTTTTAGACTCGAACCTCATCACTGTCTTTATGAAGGCGGGAATGGGGTTACAAATTCTAGGCAACAGAGAAAAAGAAGAAACATCTATCGGGTTTAGTAGGTGGTTTCAAAAATAGCCTGGAGTAAAACACTTATTAGGCAGACTCTAAAAAAAACAGAAGACCAAACTTCTGCCGCAGGAGTGGGGGACCTATGAATTTGGATACCAGGGAAATGCTTTGCTGCTGGTTCTTTATGCCTCTGACCTTGTCTCACTGAGTATTACTCAGGGCTTGAATCCTTAAAGACTGCTAGAGAGTGGGGAGATGCAGGGGGACCAGGGTCATGCTTTCTGTGGGGAAAGCCGGGACTCCATGGTGTGTCCCTACAGAGCCGGGGGCTTGTGTGTTCCTGGGCTTGGAACCATCACTCCTTTGGGTCTCCGAACCTTCCCAGGCAGGACCTCGGAGCTGCTGCAGCAGGCTGAGGTGGGGAGGGTTAATTCTGTGAAGGTTGAAGGACTTACAGTAATGCTCTGAAGACAGAAACATCACAGGCTTTCCTGGCAAGGGGTTCACAGAGGGTAGGAGGGACTGCAAAATGAACTCTCTCAGGCTTTGTCGGCGGCGTTTCCCAAGGCCCAGCCTGGCCCCTTTGATAAATGACACATGTCATTCTGTCAGGGGCTGACACTGCGGCTGGGAGGGCTGGTGATGCATGGCTCCAGGGAAAAGGAAATCAACTTTTTGGCATCGAGTGTGTCTGTGCCCTGTATGAGGATTTTGTTTCTCCAAAAGTGAAAGATAGACTTAGGATTTAAAAAAAAAAAAAAAGTTGAAAAACAGATTGAACGACAGCTTACACTTAACATAAATTAACTCAGTAATGGCGAAATGTGCTAGCCTGTGATAAATAAAAGCTACATTAGTCAATTATTAATCACACTCTAACTTGTAGCCAGACCCATGACTTAAATCTGGGGCCAGAGTTGCTTTACAAACAGATAAGACAGTGCCTGATACGCGTCTTCAGAGAGCAATCAAGAAGGAATCAAAGATTTCATGGGCTCACCAATGGGAATGAATAGAAGGTTCTAGAACCATAGAGTTGGGTGAGTGGGGAGCAAGAAAAGACCAATCCTTTGCAGACACAGACTATCTACTGACTGTGTGAGGAAAATTAAATGTAACGGCTACATCCAAACACTTTTTTCTCCCCAATCAGGACTTATTTGCTTTGAATATGCAAGACACTTGTACACTGCAAACATATGTTTATATTTCATATAATGTTTATATTTGTAAGATTTTGCCTTGAAAATATGTTGCAGTTTTGCCCCCACACCTACTGAGTTGCATGTTTTGAATCTGATGCCTGCTAAGGGGATTTTCCTAGAGATAGTACTAATTTCCAAACTAATTGCTTAGCACAGATTTATAAATTCAGCTTCACATTTTACCAAATTGACATTTGACATCCATGTACACAAAAACAGGGCAAAGTGCAAACCTGCCTCTCCACCAAGTGTCTCTCTTTTGGCTCAGTTCTAAGCAACCCATCCAAAGAAAAATCAACATGGAGAAGCTACTCTCGAAAAATTTATGGCTTTGAGGTATCACTATTCTTCATAATAAAGAACATTAAGTAAAACCCACCACCAGGATACAGTCTTCCATTAACTGCTGTCTGCTGTGCTCAGGATGGTGGGTGAGCCCAGCAGCACCTCTCCTTGGGCAAAACTTCCCCCTTCAGGCTCGGAATGTGGAGGATGGTCAGCTGTCTCATTGTCAGCCCTACGTGATGACGAGTTTATTTCCACGACAGTGGGGCTCTAATTTCTAGTGCTCAGAAGACCTGCTGAGGCTGTGGGGGACTTCTGATGTTCCAAAGGGCACGCTGAGGTTGTGGGGCAAGCGTACAGAGATGGGCCAGCTCACAGTCAGAAGAAAGTGGCGTGGACAGGCCATCATGCTGACACATGGACAGAAGCGATCACATCTCCAACTCTCCCACGAGCTCCACGTCATGCTCACCTACCGCCAGGCCTCACTCGCAAACAGTAGGTGTTCAAGAAATTGCTGAATTCAATTCAAAATATTTAATTTTTCTTTAAAAAGCTAGAGGCAAGTTTCCAGCCCCATCATCCATGATTGAAGGTGCCCGTGAACCCAGGAGGCATTTCCTAGAGGCCTGTGCACCCACCATGCACGTCCACACCCAAGAATGCTCCTTGTACAGCTTCCACATCTCACGTGCACTGACATGTCTACATAGGCCTTGACAGGAAAATGGCAGGAGGGCCCAGAAGTTGTTGATTTCAGCTTATTTCCAATTTTATAAGTAGAAATAAACGCAAATTTTACCAAAAACAAATTCTCTAGGCACAACCAGCTTTTCTAAAAAAGAAAAAAAAAAAAAGGACAGCTGTTGCTTCATGACGGCGACTTCCTCCAACTCAGGGGTGCCAAAGATGGGTGCAATGAATCGCATGGTTGTAGAATAGCACACGTTAGGAATTCTCTAATAATATAAGCCCTTTGTTTACAGAGAAGGAAACTGAGGCTTGAGAAAGAAAACGGAAAAAGAAATTAATGAAAGAACAAAGACCCAGACCTCTACCCTACAACCAATGCCCGCCGCACCCCTCCCCGCCACCCTGTATCCTGTACTGTGTGCAAGCATTGATTCAAAGTCAACCTTCTGAATTTAAACATGGACAATTAACAGGCAGGTTCCAAATCGAGTCCAAATGTTTAAAATAGCCGATAAAGCCAATGGTTTCTTAGACGGCTATAAATAAGAGTAGTGCAGGGAGGGGGGATCATACATTAAAATCTGGGCTGATGTTTAAACTTCTCCCTTCCTCCGGCTGAAATATAATTTTTCTTTAGTCCATAAAAAATTCAGATAGTGTGCAGAATGTTTATATATTACCAAGGTCTCTCTTTAAAAGGTTTATACTTTTACTTTATGACCTGTCCTTGATTTGACACTTCCGCTCATCAGAAAGGGATTTATAAAATAATCCTGAAGGTGAGGAACAGACATCTGTCAGGGACTAGCTGGGTTTCACGATGCGAAATTTAAGAAGAGAAAGAAATCCTGTTAAGCTCTCTTTAGTCACCAATAGACATCAAAGGTAATAATTAAAGAAGACAGACGTCATAAAACATAAATTTATGTCTCTTTTAATAATGCACAAGCACCGTAGTGTGTAAAACATCTATTAGGTTGAAAGAACATGAAAGTGTTCCAATAAGAAAAATCTATGTTTTGTTTTGGGGTATTTTCCCTTCCTTTAAAAAAAAAAGTGAGGATCTTTTTTTTTTTTTTTTTTTTTTACAAGTTTAAACTGAAGTCTTTCAAAACCTTTGCCATCTGTGGGTACATGAACTATGAATGACCCCGAATGATTTGCACTCTGCTCAGAATCCCTTAGAAAGCACGGGAAAAAGTATCATTAAGAATGACTGATGACTGTCAGTCATGGTTGACCTCATCCAGGCTTTGGTCTCTGCCTCAGTAATAAGCTGGCCTTTATTAGTACCAACACTCCATAAAGGGGGTGTGTTTAGTCACAGGATAGTGGCCTTCTAATGCCCATTGCTTCTCTCTGGAAGATTGATTAGTGCTCATTTTTACTGCCTTCCCAGCACATGCGGGGCCAGGGCTGCAGAGAATCAGGCCTGCAAACTACAAACTCGAGTGAGGAGGTGGGAAAAGGATGCCTAGCAAGAGAGGCGGGGTGCAGAGTGGGGGACAATTTTTTTTTTAAGGAATCTGTCTTTCAAAAAAGCCCCAACCACAAAACCATATGTATATTCGATTCCAGGGCGTGGAGAAGACAGGCCAGGAAAGCAACTGTCTGTCGAAATGGAACTGAAGGAGCCACTTATGTGTTAACTTGTCTGAAAAACAGAAGGGGATCCTGGCCTGCAACTCCCTCTCTCTAAAATCAGCAGTTAGGAGCAAATCAATGAGGAGGCTGCCTGCAGAATTAGGCCTCATAACCAGCCTGACATCAAAATACAAAGATGTAATTATTACCCATTAAAACTGAACATGTGTGAAACTAAAAAAATCTTCCCTATACGAGCACATAAAAACCCATCCACCACTTTTGTATTAAACTACTAAATTATTTTTAAGAAGCAATTGCTATAGAAACAGACAAACGAATTTATATATATATAATTTCCATGTATCCCTAAATCCCTTGTACCGCCTCCACTCTCGTTGAGATAACTGAGTGCCGTGAATTCCCAACAGGAAGAACTGAGGAATAAATGTATTATTATCTTCATCATCACCCTCACACCCATCACGGGAGATCAAGAGCCGCAGTGCTGGGGGGAGCGGGAGGTGCGCCACGGAATACTCCGAGCAGGTGCTCTGCAGAACAAATGAAGGAAATGATCCCATGTGGACCTCCTCCATTCCAAATATGTCCATAAACAAATTTAGCTCACAGGGTGATTAATTTGCAGAGACCCTTTGGGAATAGGCCAGACTCTCAGTAGTCTAATGCCTTCAGCCAGTTACTCCCAGAAATTTAGCCAAACACCACAACAAGATCCTACTTTCAGAAAGCTGCTTGAGAACCTTGGGATTAGGTTACCGTGTACACGGGCACCTACTGGATTCGAAAGTGTCTCCACAAAAAATAGGGGAGTGGAGGGGGCAGTCTTTGAGAACTGGGTTTAAACACAGTCTGCCTGGAGCAAATAGTTAGCATCTCATTTTGGATAATTCAGAGTAAGCCAGAGAGGAGGAGGACAGAAAGCCCCCTCCCATGATCTCAGGACAGGGTGGCTGTCACCAGCATTGAACCTGAGCTCCTGGAGCCCCCAAGCCCTGGACCATCCCTTGACCCCATTCCACCAGCTTCTTGGAGCTCTGCGTAGAGAGGGGAGGAGGAGTTGAGAAGAGAAAGGAGACAACGATCTTTTGTGAACGTTGCAGTTTTAAGTTAGTTCTCCTTGAGAGCTTTTGAGACACTAATTTTTCCAGTATTGAAAAGTGAGGAGAAAAGACAAGTTGCAAACTCCCTCTCCGCACCTACTCTCCACCTGGGTATGAGATCCTTTCTGCTTCCTTTTTCTAAAATAAATGCTTATTACTGATTTTAAATTGACAAATAATACAAGTTCAATACCTGCTTAAAAAAAAAAGTCAGGCAACTTTTCTGCTGCAAAAATAAAATGCTGCAAGGTAGCACAACCCCCCTTTAACACAAGCACACAAGCCACGCCGCTACAAAACCCAGACCTTTGTGCGCGGCTTCCTTTTAAAACTGCCAGTGCGCTAGTTTCATTAAGATTATTAGTGTTTCATATACAGACAATGCACCAAGCACTAACAATCTGATCACTTCCTGGCTGACTTAGAATACTTATTAGAATATTTATTTCCCATTACTTTCTAGAGTTATAGCAGTTTCCCTCAATTAAAAAATTTTAAAATATATACATATATATTAACATATACATGTATGTATATATTCTCCAAGTTTGAAGGTAGTTCAAGGAGATTTGTGCACAGCACAGTAATGCTAAGGTGTTGTTTATGGTCATATTATTTGCCCGGATTTGGCTTTTCTTGATGCCAGTACCTTCCCAGGTCACAATAAAGCAAGGCAGGAGAAAATAGACATGTTTTACTGTTATTTTCATGTAGCTAAGAACCGAAGCAGGGCAGGCTCTTATAGAGTATTACACAGTTTACTGCATTAATAATAGGATGCCCCAATGCTGTGACACATTCTGTACTTGAAATAAATATTAGTCACAATACTTGCGTTTTAAATCCATATATTTTAAAGCCAGCTGTAACAACCACACAGGCACCAGGGATGACTTGCCAATAAGGCATATTAACCACTTTGAAAAGAGCCTTCACTTCAGTTCAGCATTCATTGGTATGTCGTACCATTTCTTGCTATGAATCTTGCAGCTGGCTTTTAAAAATAGTAAAATGTAATAAATACAGGTTTCTGAAAAGTTCACATTCCCAAGTCAGAATGTATACTGACCTTCGCGGCTGATTTAATTTATTTCATCATATGATCTTGCTGAAGATGCACTTTACTTTTAACTAAAAACTGAGGATTTTTTTATAACCAAATTTTCTAAAACTCGACT
>NC_133423.1:5915000-5967500 GCF_049350105.2 Macaca mulatta
TATAAAACATGAAGGCCACAGAAGTATGCTCGGAAATCACAATATTTATGAAATGATACAAAGACAACAGTAGTGGCTAGGAGCATTAATTGCAAGCTCTCTGACAATTCAGATACGATAAAAGTCATTCTAATCTAGTGTAGCAAAGATGAGCACAAATTTGATATGTTTTTTCCTTTCCTAGGGACAAAGGTGGACCTTCTCAGCCAGAAGGAATACCAGCCAACATCATCCACACTTAGAAACTAGCCACAGTTTCTTGTTCCTTAGGGAATCATAATTTGGATTAAATTGTGATATTAATTAATTTGACTAATCCATTAAAGAATCAGTTGACTATGAAATTATTATACAACAAACAGAAATTGTACACATAATACAAGATTTAGAAAATTGTAATAAATGTATTTCAGAAGCGAACTATTCCTAACCTAATATAAATCAAGCATCACATCACAAACCTTGAAAAAATTATTTGCAATTGATTTTTTATGAAGCCTGGGTTATGACTTACACCTCATTTTTCAGAACAGCCTTCTTGGCTACCACCTTACACTCCAATTTAAAACGAGAATGTACACCCAAGTTCACTTCCTTCTTTTGCCCCCTTCTGTTGAATAAGATTTGACAGATATTTGATATTATGAGAAAGTGAAGAAATGAAATCATGTTTAATGTGTAGCTATTATTACAAAACTCTACCAGATACTCTCACTAAATTGCAAAGCTCAAGATATTAAATTACAAACTATGAGAAAACTTGCTCAGAAATAATGCTACTATATTTAATGATAAAAATTTGTGACCGGGCGTGGTGGCTCAAGCCTGTAATCCCAGCACTTTGGGAGGCCGAGACGGGCAGATCACGAGGTCAGGAGATCGAGACCATCCTGGCTGACACGGTGAAACCCCGTCTCTACTAAAAATACAAAAAATTAGCCGGGCGTGGTGGCAGGCGCCTGTAGTCCCAGCTATTCGGGAGGCTGAGGCAGGAGAATGGCGTAAACCCGGGAGGAGGAGCTTGCAATGAGCTGAGATCCGACCACTGCACTCCAGCCTGGGCAACAGAGCGAGACTCCGTCTCAAAAAAAAAAAAAAAAAAAAAAAAATTTGTATTATACAGTCTTTGTTCTCAAAATAATTCCAGATTTTGTTCCCAATTTAACTTACAAATGTTATAAAATTATCTTAGTTTGATATCGCTAATTGTCAATTTGACATGTATCACGGTTTTTTAGGTATAAATAATATTCTCTTTCCTCAAAAGTTATGCATATTTCTTATACCTGTTTAATTCAAGGGTATAAATTTTAAAAATTACTTTTAAATTTTCTTTTAAGTTATTTTAAAAGAAAAATAAAGCCAGCAGCCTGTGTGTGTGCGCGCGCGTGTGTGGCATGCATCCATGCATATAGATAAACACGGAATGTTTTTAAGAACAGAAAGTCCTGACTCAGCGTTCCTATTCTCTGCCACTGTAGGCGCCTGTCCATGCTCCCGCAACAGTGTGTCCTTGGAGTGGAGCAGGAGATGCTTCCGTTACCCAAGCACTGCCATGCGGCTGCTACCCTTTCAGTGCATGTGCTTTGGTGTCTGTTATAGAGCACAGTCTGGATACTCAGAGTTGCACATTCCTTTGCTGATAGACTGCTCTAACTTTTGTTCAAGATGCCCTAATGTTTCTGACAACCTGTACGAGCCGAACATTTCAGCAAGAATTCCAAATGAATGCTAAGGGCACTTTGCATCGTTTTGTTCTGTATTGTTCACTCCTGCTGATTGTGTCCTAAATAATAAACTGTGGCCTCTGGCGATTTTTCTCAGAATGTTTACGATGAGAACTCATTCATCTAAATCTGCTGGCCAGTGGAATAAAATAAATCAAGAATTTCCCAAATATAACAATATTTGTGTTCAGTAGATAATTGATGACTGCAGCTGCACTAATTAAAACCCATCTGAGTTTCATTAATCTTGGTCACCAGTACCAATTGCCATGCTCCACACCTCACGCACAGCCTCGCGCCCTTGCGCTTGGGTCACATCCCGTACTCCCAAGTTTCTCACAATGTAAAATATTTCAAATTAACATAAATAAGTAAAATATACAAATGTGTAATTATTCATGACATTTCTCTAATTTTTAGAATCACGAAAAATAATATAAATGTTTTATATCAGGTAATACTGCCATGATTATACACGTTCTCTGCTTGTTAAAAAAGAAAGAAATGTGTCAGTAACTTGTGGCTCATAGCAGCATGTACAGGAATCATGGGAACTCATGGCAATAATGAAGTGTCTCATAGATCATACTTGCATGAAGCATAAACACTTCCCAGGAACAACTGTACAATTTATACTTAAGAAAAGACATTTGAATAATCAGTCCTATTACAATATCACTGCTAGGAACTGAGTTTATAAAAATACTTTTAAACATTTTCTAAACGTTAATTTATCTTCAAAATGTATATCATGGAGAACCATAGTTTTCCATGCAGACCAAAGAACACCATAAGTAACAGCAGACAAGCACAAAGAATCCTTATCAGGGGAACTATTTTTACTGCCCTCCAGATATACAGTTTGAATTCTAATCACTCATTCATTTAAGAAATATTTATTGAGAGCCTAATGCAGTTTCAGACACTGTCTAATCCAGGTGCTGATGATAACAGCAATGGACAAGCAAACACCAAGTTTCTGCTCTCCTTGAGAGTTCTTTATTAGTGGTTGGAAAAACTGAATAAACATAATATGGAACACGCAGGTCAGTGCCATGAAGAAAAATCAAGCAAATAAGGGGCTGCTATGTGGGTGTGGAGTACTATTTGAGATTAAACAGTCAGAGAAAACTTTTCTAACAGAATAGCATTTGAGCAGAAACTTTAGTTTCTAAAGTATCAGCCTTTATTTGTTATAAACCAAAGAAAAGATTATAAGTAATAAAGTTTTAGGGTTAGTCAAATCCATACATTTAAGAAATAAAAATATTCACTGAATTCATAGATTAGACCCACTGGCATTGGAGTGCATCTGCCATAAGGTGGGGTATGGAAACAGGGGTAGGGGCAAGTGAAAGGAGAAAAAGAGGCAAAGGAGTAGAATATGTGGACAGAACAGATAGAGAAGTATGAATTAAAATGATACCTTGGACATCAATTTAAGAGCTATATACTAAAGCTGAAGAAGTGGCCCATCTAAAGTTTTTAGAAACAAATCAAAGGAAAGAAGAAGAAAATTGGGCAACAATGAAATCTATCCATTAACCATGGAATCAAGTTTCTAAAAAATATCTTGAGTTTTCACCAAAAGATTTAAAACAGTGTTTCACTAAAACATTTAAAACAACATAGACGTGTACCTTTTAGTAAAATAAAAGTGCAAATATGGTAAATATTTGTAGTGTTCAGTGTTTTTAAAATTTTACTGAAAAATCCATTAACTTCCAACAAAAGAAACACAATCAAAGAACCAATGTACCATTCACCTATTCCACAGCTTCAGGTATAATTTCATGAATGGGGCTATTTTTCCCTCTAATTTTAACATATGGCCTGATAGTCAAAAGACTTTCTTCTGAAAGTATTAGCCTCCTTATGAAAATAAGTTATACTTATTCATTACTAAAAGGTTCAAAAACCAGTAAAAACAAAATGTTTTGTTAGCTTATCTGATATACACTAAATGGAAATCAAACTCTACACAGCCAACTTTTCAATATTCCACAGTGTATAAACAGGAGCTTTCAATCTTAGCATCTTTTCTGGAAGCTGGCATTCATTTCCTCCAGAGGCATGCTACCCACGGTGGTGAGTCTCAGGGCATCTCCTTGGTCTTTCTCAGGACATCACTGGAAGGATGACTGTCTAAGCAGGTACACAGGTACAGGCAGTAATGCACTAAAGACTGAAGAAAACGGAGTAGCAGAGGACATGGCACCGCTACTGTTCTGCTTTGCTCATGGCTGTGAACCCAGGGTCTCAAGGCACAGAGTCTGACAACTCCCCCTCCCCAAGCTCCAAACACACACTTTCCCATCTAAAGAAGATACTCGCGGGAACTGTACAGATGTGGTCTCATTTACACCTCAAAATGCCTCTATAAGGTAAACATTACAACTCCCTTTTAAGAGACGAAAGCTGTGCTTAGAAAAGCAAAGAAATAACTGGGCGCGGTGGCTCACACCTGTAATCCCAGCACTTTGGGAGGCGGAGGTGGGTGGATCACGACGTCAGGAGTTCGACACCAGCCTGGCCAACATAGCGAAACCCGTATCTACTAAAAATACAAAAATTAGCCGGGCATTGTGGCGGGCGCCTGTAATCCCAGCTACTTGGGAGGCTGAGGCAGGAGAATTGCTTGAACCCGGGAGGCGGAGGTTAGAGTGAGCCAAGATTGTACCACTGCACTCCAGCCTGGGCAACAAGAGCAAAACTCCGTCTCAACAACAACAACAACAGAAACAAAACTAGCCCAAAGTCACCACAAGAAGTGGCAGTGAAGGAATCCAAATTCACATGACTTCAAATCCATGGTTTGCCACTTCAGTACAATGCAGAATTTTCAAGCTAGAATTGACTGTGAAATAGACTTGATGACCATCTAATAATTCATGCATACATCACAAAAACAAAGGCTCAGGATGGTTTAGAAACTTGTCCCAGGGACACAGCTTATGAACATCCTCTATGAAAGTATCCTAAATTCTAGCCAGAGATCTTCTCACATTTATACTGTGGAAACGGGGCAACACTTTGGGTACACAAAAGTATGTCAACGTCAGGAGCAGAAGCGAGAAAAGGATGCTGCTGACCTTATGGCTCAACTCTTACCCATGTATCTCCAGTGATCAGTGTTATGACTTGAGGAATACAAAGTTTTGCCTACTGAGGTATTTATATAAAAATATAAAATATTTTATCAAATTTACATAGTTTGTTATATTTTATTTTCTAGCTTCTACAAAACAATGAAACCAAGATGAGATGTTCACTGAAACCAAGGATTAGACAGCTGAATTCTAGCAACCATCATCTTGCCGACATGCCCATGCAGACATAAAGCATCCAACACAACCCAGTGTTGGCACTGGTCTTACTTCCTGACGTTTTTATGGTTTCATTGTTTCAATTCCTTCAAGAAACTTCAAAACCTTCCAATCAAGTATCACCCAAAAATGACTACGCTGACTTTACTTCAAATCATTGAAAAACTTCCTTAACATCTGAAACAAAAATGTGGTGCAACAAGCAACTGCTCAGTTCTTCTCAACGTTTCTCAATTCGTATCATTATTAAGCTGTAGTTTGTGGTCCTCAGACATGTTTCAGTGAAATACATAAGAAGTCTGGAAAACAACATATGCCTGTGAAAAATCCTATACGAGTTCAGATTTGTCATGCTATAAAATCTATGGATTTCAAGGCAATAATTTCAGAAATAAACAAATTTGTAATTAGAAAAAAAGGCATCACTTCTAAATTTAAGTTTACAAAAAGTCTAGCTGAAAAAACTAGTCAGTACACACACACGACAACAGCTGACATGGGAAGAAAAAAAGGTGTGTCGTCAATGAAAGATCCCAATGAGAAAAGGATAAAAACGCTGTGCTGGGTGGCGGAGGTTTTTTTTGTTTTTCTTTTTTTTAATTTTACCTCATTTTATACATATCATAGAATAAACATGATTATTTTTAAATGACAAAAAATTCTTTAAAGGAAGAGATACCAGATTGGGAAGATACTTCAGATAACTGGAAAAAAACATGGTCACACATTGCAATCTGCTGACAGCAGACATACACACTACACATGTTGTCGACTTTCTCCTTCATTAACCACATGACAAAGCTGCTTTAAAAATACAAGAGAAGGCTATAGGAGGAGGTGCTTCCACCTGTATTTCTGCTGTCAGTTTCTTCCCCGTGTTTGCCAAAAAAGAAAAAAAAAATTAAAAAATCAAAAGTCTTAGTTAAAAAGATGAGAACCAGTAAGATTTTCACTCTTGATGACAATCATGAAAATCTAGACTCTTAAAGCAAAGAGCTTTTGAACTGAAATGAATAATTCAATGATCACAGTTTTGAAGTGGGAAGAGGTCTTTGAGCAAAGATAGGAAGCCAAGTATTCTTCAGCTAAGGCCTGGAGAGAAAAACATGGAGCGGTTGATATGAGGGAAGTGAGACGCATTTAGAGTTAATATTGTTATAGAGGTTTCTGTTAAACACTGTCCCATGTAAACACCCTTCAAAGCTATGTTCCTCAATGTTTATGCTTGTGGATTGTGGGGGTAAATACTGTTTTTCATTATTTTGCCTATTTATTCCTACTAAAGCATGTAAAAAATTAAACTTAAATGTAATTTAAACTCTACTGCAAAAGAAAATAAATTGGTTATTGAGTCTACAAAACTCAGATATCTCTCAGTAGAACATCCTAAGAGAATAACTTTGAGCAAACAGCAAGAGTGCAAACAGGAAAACTTCATGTAAACCGCTTTTTTTTTTTGAGACTAAGTCTCACTCTGTCACCCAGGTGGAGTGCAGTGTCACAATTTTGGCTCACTGCAACCTCCCCCTCCAGGTTCAAGTGATTCTCCTGCCCCAGCCTCCCGAGTAGCTGGGATTACAGGTGTGCACCACCACACCTGGCTAATTTTTGTAATATTTTAGTCGAGAAAGCGTTTCACCATGTTGGCCAGGCTGGGCTTGAACTCCTGACTTTGTGTTCCACCAGCCTTGGCCTCCCAAAGTGCTGGGGTTACAGGCGTGAGCCATGATGCCTGGCTGTAAACCACTTTTTAAGACAAAATTATTTTTATATTCTCTAAAGGTGTCCAATATTTAAAGGAAGACTTTGATGCCTTAAAAGGCAGTGCCTCATGCCTGTAATCCCAGCACTTTGGGAGGCCAGGGCTGATGCATCACCTGAGGTTAGGAGTTCAAGACCAGCCCGGACAATGTGGTGAAACCCCGCCTCCACTAATACAAAAATTAGCTGGGCCTGGTGGCATGCACCTGTAATCCCAGCAACTCAGGAGGCTGAGGCAGGAGAATCGTTTGAACCCAGGAAGCAGCGGTTACGGTGAGCCGAGATAGCACTACTGCACTCTAGCCTGGGTGACAGAGCAGACTCCACCTCAAAAAAAAAAAAAAAAGATGTTTTAACTAACGTCCCAGTTCAGATATTGTTAGAAAGGGTTTATTAATACAATGCTTTCCAACACTGTATATGGACTGATGCTACTTTAAGCTGTTTGTCAGGATATATTGTATATAAAATGATTGAATATCAATAATTTCGAATTCTGTGACCACATTCTTAATGTTATTCTAAGATTTATAAGATTGTAATAGACCATTTTGAATGTTCACATTTCCTCCTGATTCACTAGCATCTCTCAAAAATAATTTCTTGTGAGGCATGAAGTTAATTAGATACTTAGGGTTTCCTAAAAACCATAAGTTGCACACAAAAGACCCAAGTTGATATAGATTTACTCAAATTTCAACGAATTATTTTACTTAGATTTTAAGTAGCTATATTTACCAGTTCCTTTGCCTGTCTACGGCCTCATTTCCAAGTGTGAGGGATTTTTTTTCCCTATATTAATAACTAATTTACAAAATCAGTTGGTAGCCCAACCATTTTAAAACTAATTTCATTAATTCATCTCAATCTTCAATTATGAATGGATTTACTTATTCTCTGCTATTACGTATTTCCCCAACATTTTTGTAAAAGCACTCTTCATTCAAGATAACACCTTCTGGAAAAATTAGCTCATGCTGTCTAGTTAAACTCAGTCTTTTCCTTGCAAAACTTCATTGTATATTTTAGTATTTTCTTCAAATAGATTAGCATTCACTTAAGCTTTTAGTTACAGTGTAATTTGCTTTTGATGATGAAATGACTTACAAATACAATCAAATTATGAACTTTGTAGAATTTTCTCATTTTTTGAAAGCCAACAAAATAAACAACTAAGAAATAAAGGAAATTAAATGGGAATAAAGAGTATTCTTCATTTCTAATGGCTTGCGATATCAATAATCCTTACTATAATGAAAAAGGTTAAGTAATTCTTTTATGTTTAGATGAAAGTCATGTTTTTATAATGCATTTCCAAACTGAAAAGTTGTAGAAGCTAATTCTTGCTATCTCTCCATTACTGGTTTTCAGCAAAAGATACCTCTTAGTAGATTATCTGGTAAATCACCAAACACTGCTGGTTGATTCCAAACATATTTAAAGCAAACATAAACTCAATGTGGAGAACTTTAGCATCACCATCATTTCACAGCACTTTCTTTTCACTTATTAAACATTTTAATTTATGATGAAGAAATTTAAGGTTGACTAAAATTAAGGAACAATTCTTGCATTCTCTCTGGGATCTCTTTTGCCCTTCTGGTTGCCTTCAAGCCGGGCACCCTGAAGGCAACAGAGCATCCTGTTCTCTTTATGTGGGTCACAGATGGCCTGAGCCACACGCTTTACTCCGGAATCATCAATCAGGATCACTTGGCTCTTCTTCCTTCTGGTATTTCACTTTCAGAACTTGCTTTTCAATCATTAGTTGGATGCCTATGTGCTCTTAGTCTCTTCTTAGGCTGATTTCTCTTCAGCTTATTTAGGGCAGACACATCAAGGATGAGTTTAACATTGAAGAGTCCTTTATTGGTGGCCTTTCAAAACCCTATCATGGCACTCCTGCTGGGCCCCATCATTCCTTAGGACAGGACCTTAAAAAGCATTTTCTTATCTTGTTTTCTCATGGTGTTTCCCCATTTTGATGACTCTAAACATATAATTCTGCATGGGACATTTTTACAAATTTATATTTTAGTGAATTTAAAAATTTTGAAAAACATCAGATTGTGTTTTCAATATTTCTTATAAAAGATAACTACCATTTATATATGTATATAAATATGTACCTTTTTGAGGTACATTTTGAATACAAGTATTAATTTAACTTACTATTTAAAAAGCCATTATCAGATCACTAATATAGCTGCATATTAAATATATCATTCCAACCACTTTAGTCATTCATCATAAACATTTGTGTTAAGGGCATGAACACAGGTATGCAAAGGAGAACGAAATGCGACTTGTGCCTCAGAGAAGAATCTGAAGTCCTGAGGGAAACTGGATTTCCAAGTGGGCAGAAATGCTATGACACAGGGCGCTCCAGCTCACAGAGGCGTTCACCGTCCAACTGCAGAAGCTCAGGGGAGGATTCTGCGAAGCTCACGCCATGGAGAGGAGAAGCAAGCCATGGGGGAAGGACAAGCATGGCTCAGCCAAGGAGAGAAAAAGACTCAGGATGGTGTCAGCAAGCGTGTAGAGTAGGAGGGCAGTAGAGTCAAGGTTGGAGGGGTGGATGTAGACCAGCTAACAATGTTTCGTGGCAGTGCTTGAGATTTGAGAGTATTTATGGCCTAATTGTTTTACATCAATTTCCTGAAATTCAACACTTCCATATACATTTTTAACACCTTAGAAACATTTTTCTAGAATATATTTCAGGTTTTATGTTTAAACTAAGTTGCATATTTAATAAAGTTGGAATTTTTTCCAGTCATTTACTAAGACATCTATATAAATGTGATTTTATGTAAAATCATACATTTACTATATGAGGTTATTATAAAAAACACAAGTGGAACATGGCTTATCCCTTTAAGGGGCTGCTGTAATGCTGTAAGGTAAGATCTGTGTACTCCTGATAAATTCAATACATATTTCTTGCATAGTTCCAGCATAAACCAAGGCAGCAGAAAAAGGAAAAAAAAAAAAATTCAAAGCAAGATTTTGGGATTCTCCAAGCATAATCTCATTCCCTCCAGTATGAGGTTAAGTTTATAGACACTGTAAATAAATCACAGTATTAAATAAGATCAGATTTGCTAGCCCCATGCATACAAAGCATATAGATAAGAGAATTCTTTCATTGTGCTGTTATCTTCTATAATACACTTTTAATCATCATTTTTAAACAAATGAAAAAGTAAAGATGAAATTGTGGATAATAAGGTATATTTTTGTTCATTTTGTTTTAAGAGAAGATATATGTCTCCACTGGAATCAAATTTGTGTTAAGGTAAAAATTATGCAATTTTTCATTTTTAACTATGCAATCTTAATATGACTGAATAAATATAAATGATCTAGAAACTTAGGAAGTTTAGAACTTAGATATGTTTTATTTATATAAGTATTTGGCTTAATAGGGTTAGTTTCCAATGAAGATGAAGCAGGAAGTGCTCAAAAAGTAATTAAGAGAAAATACTATAAAAAATAGAAATATAAAACACATACACCAAATATACTCATTCGTCAAAGTATTTTTGGTTAAGCATTACTGTATCTCGTGCAGGAAGCTCAACTCCTTAAGTGGATGGATGTCAGAAACATACCTACATCTACAGAGTCCATGAAAAATTAGTGTTAAATAGCACAGAAGGGCCGGTCATGGTGGCTCATGCCTGTAATTCCAGCACTTCGGGAGGCCAAGGCGGGCGGGTCATCTGAGCTCAGGAGTTCGAGACCAGCCTGGCCAACAAGGAGAAACCCTGTCTCTACTAAAACTACAATTAGCCGGGCATGGTGGTGCATGCCCCAGCTATTTGGGAGACTGAGGCACGAGAATCACTTGAACCCGGGAGGCAGAGGTCGCAGTGAGCCGAGACTGCACCACTGCACTCCAGCCCAGGCAACAGAGCAAGATTCTGTCTCAAAAAATAATAAATAAATAAATAAATAAATAAATAGCATAGCCGAAAGAGAACAATATAGTATATAAAATAAGCAAACATTTATCTAAATAGCACACTCCACACGTCAAAGAAAATGAAAAGGAATCACAGAGACACACAAAAATCACTAAGGAAAAACTTCCAGGGTCAAAAAGACATCACTGTTTTTCAAAAATAAACTAATGATCTAACAAGGAACAATATGAGGACAGAAAGAAATGCAGCTGAAAGCATCAATATGAACAATATTGTTACTTCATTAAGTGTCATAGATCACTATGAAAAAGATTTAAATACAGTAGTAAGAATTTAAAAATTTTTGAAATGCTTTGTTTTATGAAATAATTTGCTTCAAATATGAGAAGTACACTTAACAATGTTATAATGGAGTTTCAAAGAGGCTGTAAATTTATGGGCCAACACAAAGAAAGTGAAATTGGCTACTGAGTTAAATCAAAGATCCTTTTATTAGGCACCTGTCACTTCTACCACATTTGCTAAGTGGTGCAGGCAATGTAGCCATGAATAAGGTAAGCAAGGTCTGAAAGAGTCTATGGTCTAGATCCAACAGAATAAAAAAATCTTATGTAACCTTTCCAAAAATTATTAATGCATAAATGTCTGACCAAAATAACACAAAGATCAAAGAAATCTAAATCATGCAAGATTAAGCTATCTTAATCCAATCTTAAGAATAAGGATTATGAATCTCACCTCAGGAACCTAATATAAAACTGTAATCCAAAGTGTAAATTTTCGCGATTAAAAAAAAAGTTCACAATTTTAGGACTGCAACATCAGTAACAGGGTACAAACATAGGAGATAACATAAAGGATTAATAGCTCCTAATGACGCTGGTATTTTTACAAAGCAAGCTGGATACTTGAGTCTAGGGATAACCCAGAAGACTGATTATACCTCTTTTTCACGAGTCTCATCACTGAATTTCCTAAAAATCTATGCAGATGGCTCAAATTCATCAGTGTTGCTCTAAAACAAAACACACACACACATATCCCTTTCTCTCTTAGTACCTGGCATAGAAGCCTTGAAATGATTCTACAATTAACGTCATTAACAACAACCTTTCAATTCATTTATTCACTAAGGGCCCTTTATGCACCAGTCACTGTGGTGGGCACTTGGGTGAACATGGTTAATAAATAGCAAAGAAAAATTCATAAATCATACACTTACATAGCATGTTTAAAAATAGTAAGTGCTACTGGAAATAATAGAGCAGAGTGAGGAGGTTTGGGAGTACCTCCAACTTTAAATTCAACAGTAAGGACACGCCTCACTGAGAAGGGAAATGGTAAGCAAAGGGATGAAGGGCAATGATCAGCTGTGACGGTGACATGGTGGTAACAGTTAACAGCCCCTCTGAGGCTGGGGGTGGAGTAAGGAACTAATCTGCAGTGGTTGCCGATTTCTATGGTGAAAAGGCTCCCACCGTGGCCAATTTCAGCCTACGAAAAGAATGGCAACCAGTTCACAAAATTCCTTGAAGTTTAAGAACTGGCCCATTTTGTAAGAGCTGGTTTCAGCTCATTACTACGTGACAAAATCTGGTAAAGCAATAATCCAGATAGTAAAGGGCACTGAAGAGGGGGCATGCCTTGCAAAGAGGCCAGCACACCGGAGCAGTGCGGGAGGGAGAGGGCAGGTGAAAGGTGAGAAAGAGCAGGTGAGAGATCTCATCACTGGGTTTTCCCTGAGAGAACTGAGGCACCAGGGAAGAGCTCTGTGCAAATGAGTTATGTGTTCTCACTTTCAGCGTCAATGTGTCTACCAAACTGAGAAAAGATCCCATGAGGGAAGATGGATGAGTTATAGGAGGACTAATTAGGAGACAACTGGAATAATTCAAACAGATGACTGTAGTGATGAGAAGCTGTAAAATTCAGAATCTATTTTGAACCTGATAGATAGGATGTGAGCTATGAGAGGCAGAAGTCCAGAATAACTGCAAAGGCTATGGCCCATGTAAACGGAAAGATGGTGATCTCATCAAGTGGGACAGGAAAGTCTACAGCCAGGTGTGGTGGGGCATGCCTGTAGTGCCAGCAACTTGGGGAGCTGAGGTGGGAGGAATGCCTGAGCCCAGGAGTTCAAGGCCAGCATGGGTAACAAGCAAGATCTATCTCAATGTTCCAAACTAAAATAAAATAAAATCTGTAAGAGGCAAGCACTTGTGGATTGGGGTGGGAAGGGTGCTGAGGTGGCGAAGAAGAAACGAGTTTTTCCACTTGGACAAATTAAATTTGAGATGCCTATTAGACATCGGCATGGAGAGACTAAATCAGCAGATGGAGATATGACCTAGAGGTTTGGGAGAAAAGTCTGGCTGGAGATCAACAACTTGGGGGTTCTTGGCCCACAGAGACCACTGACAGCCATAGCACTGGGTAAGACCCCTAAGAAAGTGAGGCAGACCTGGGACAGGCCAAAGACTGAGTCCTGCACCTTCCAGAATGAAGGGCGTGTGCAGAAGAGGATGAACCAACAAAACAGACTAGAGAAGGAGTTACTTGTAAGGTACGTGAAAGACCAAGAAAGTGTGGTTTCCTGAAAGCCATGTGTATATTGAAGAGGACAGAATCTTCCCAAAGTCTTCATGTTTCCAACTTCCTACTGCACAGTTCTAAAGTAAGAGTATTGGTCTAGAATGTCAGATCTCTGCCCAATCTAATATGCCAGGGCTGACGATGTTCAAGTGGACATTAAATTTCCACACAAAACTCAATTTGAAAAAGAAGAAATTCTTCACTTGCTTCCTTAGGTCCTCCTCCTCGCTTTATAGAGTCTAACAGTATTTTCTCTGTTCCTGGTATCCATAAGTAAATATTACTATGACTGATGTCATTCCCTATTCCCTCTTCTATTCCTTAATTTATTATTAACTCCCATAATCTCTTGGTAAAATCTTCATAAATGTGTTCTTTCAATACATACACACGACACTTTTAGATACCTACAGTATGGGTATCTGAAAGTGTGGGTATCCACACTGCTTAGCAACTGGCAATGCATTTTCAATGGATTCTCATCAGTTACATTTAGTAACCTGGAGAGACTATAGTCCCAAGTTACTCAACCAAACACAAATCCAGGTGTTTCTCTAAAGGTATCTGTAGATGTGCTAACAGCTGAAATCAGTTGCCTTGAAGAGAGGGACATTATCATCTTCTGTAATCTGAACGAGGCTCCTCCAATCAGATGAAAGGCCTAAGAGCACTGCTAAGGTTTCCATAAGGAAGAAAAAATTCGCATGTAAACTGCAACATCAGTTCTGTCCAAGAATTTCCAACCTGCTCATCAGATTTCAGACTTGCCTAGCTACCCCAAAATCGCATAACACAATTCCTTATAATAATAATAAATCTCCAGTGTGTGTGTATGTACCTTCTACTGGTTCTGTTTCTCTGGAGGAACCCTGACAGATACTCTATGTTCCCCTAATAGTAACTAATTTAATAACTTTGAATGTACAATGGCAATTGTTTTCCCTACTAATAGAGATGTGCACCAATGAAATTATTTCTTAAATACAGTAATAAAGTCCAAACTACAACTCTCAACTACATTTATCAGCATGATACATAAAAGTATAAATACAACAGATAAACAAGAAATTGTCCCGGTTACTTTCATCAAAATTTTAGGGTGTGTCTTCAAGGATTTAATACAGCTGTATTTAGAGATATATATATATTTTTTCTTCTCAAGTCCAACTTTGCAGGCAATGTACTCAACAATAGTGAAATTAATGGCACAAGAAACAGAAGTACAGAAATTTTAAATCATTTAAAATAGATAACTCCTAGATAATCAATAATGAAAAAAAGATGATTGATGCCTGCAAAACAGTTTGAAATGATACATAAAAGCATCTAAAAGATGATCTCCATTTGAAATGAGACAAAAGAATCTGAAGCAATCAATCTGTTTAACTCAAGTAACCCAACATATACTCATTTGATTCACTAACTAAGGAATTCCGATACCTACAGTGTACTGTGGAAAAAATATGCTTTATATATTAGAGCTCACTGCCAATTATCGTGAATTAAAATAGCCAAAACAACGCAATGCAAAGAGAACTTTTAATAAAGTACATACATAAATTTTTTTAAAACTTTGAATACCTTACCATAAAAGTGAAAACAATTCTGCTGTAAATCTTCCTAGAACGAACTTTCAACACAGTTGTCTAGATTAGAATGTAGATATGAAAAGAGAGGGGGAAATGAAGAAAAGAAGAAGACCACAGTGGCATAAAACCAAACCATCCTATAAGGAGTGGGGCAGAGTAAACGCTTCACAGGCACCGACATCAAGTTATCAGCGGAGGAACACAGGACGCATTCTAACTGTACATTGAACTTTGTACAGGACGGACATTCAGTGGCATGAGGTCCTCGGGTCCCAGGATATAACTGTAGGAATCACAGCTTCATATCGGAAGATGCATTTTTTAATAGACTCTCCCTAAACACCTGTCTAAAAATATATTCTTGGGATGGCAGATGGAAAAGTATAGAAATAGAAGCATGTATTTTAAGGAGTGGGTAGAGAGGAAAACAAGAGCTGGAATATACCTGTTTAATATTTAGAAACAACAGGGTTAGAAATACAACAAATATGAAAGTAACTGCCAATGTGAATAATCGATTGTAGAAAGAATACATAATATCTGTAAGTAATAATGTTGAAAAAATATAGTGAACAGTAAAGGGAGACCTGGACTAGTTTTGTGTAATTTTTAAAGTTACACAAATGGGCCAGGCACAGTGGTCACACCTGTAATCCCAGCACTTTGGGAGGCCAAGATGGGCAGATCGCTTGAGCTCAGGAGTTCAAGATCAAACTGGGTAACATGGTGAAATCTTATCCCTACAAAAAATACAAAAATTAGCTGAGCGTGATGGCAGGCACCTGTAAGTCCCAGCTACTCGGAAGGCTGAGGTGGGAGGATTGCTTGAGCCCAGGAGGTGGTGGCTGCAGTGAACGAGATCAGGCAGTTACACTCCAGCCTGGGTGACACAGTGAGACCCTGTCTCAAAAAAAGAAAAAGTTACATCCAAAAGAAAAATTAAAACTCCATAAAAGAAAAAAAAAGTCCTTCAGCAAAAATAGGCATTAGAATTTCTAGTATTCAGAAAAATTTAAAATGTTCAATGAGTGCATGTTGCTTTTAGCATCCTGATGAATCATATTAGAAGTGATTGATATTTCACCTTGTTTTAAGGTAACAATAACAAGATATCAGTATATTACCGGTACTAACAGGCATTATCATTTCACACCTAGTATTGGATTTTTTTTAACGTAAGCCTCACTGAATGATCTCTCTCCAAGTAATTTGTATGTGACTCTTTCTATATTGTTCCATTCTTTAGAATGAAAATAAACTAGTAGGTTTATACCATGATCATCAACATGTTATCTGGTCTTGAAAAGCAGTAAAGCGAACAAAAGGGGGATATTCTATAGAGCTTATTTTCCTTCAGAAAAGGATGAACCCATTTGAAGAGTGAAATTCCTGCAAGCTTCCCTGTAGTGACCATTTATCAGACAGTCACGTGTAAGTACACTTTCAACACATTTAACAGTAGGTTTTATTCTCCCAGGACATGTTGAGTACATCTGGAAATAAGAATCTTTAATTGTCTTTTGTCCCACTATTTATCCTCAGGAAAATGACCTCTTCTGGAAGGAAATTCAAAATCTACCGTGGACAGCCTTCTGCAGCAGCACGTTTCCACCTGAGTCAAGTTGGTAAAGGGCCTCGTCGCTGATCTTCGATCCCAAATAAAAGCTTCCCCAGGACAAGTGGGGTCAGTGGGTGATCCATGCAGAGGAACCACCTACTAGCTCTGCGGCTCCGAGCAAGTTACTCAGTCTGGTCAAGCCACAGTGACGTCACCTCTAGAATGCACATGATGACGATGATTTCTAACTCACAGGCGTGTTGTTAGGATTAAATGAAACAAAGCATTCCACAAAGCCCCTGATGAAGCCAGCCTGGCCTCGGCATGCTCTGAAGCAATGATGGTTACCTTTACTGTAACTCAGATGGTTTATTCATCCAACACCTAAGGAGATCTGTAAAAAATGAGGAAGGTTGGAAACGGAGGCATGGACCCTCCTCTGAGTCAGTGACAGTGGGCACAGGGAAGCTGCAGGGCAAAGCCCAGGCCAGATCTGGACCCGTGCCAGAAAAAGGAAATGAGCAGCACGCTGTGCGCTGGGGGAGCAGGGCTCACTCTGGAAGGGCAGCAGGCAGGCATTCCCCAGATACGCCCAGAGCAGCTCCCTGCAAACAAAGGAAGAGTAAAAGGCAAGGCCTGGGCAAACAGTGGTAGAGTCCACCCCTAACACCAATACAGAAGGTAGGGGGGATTTTAAACATGTAAATAAAGGTAACTGTTACAAGGGCCCCATGGAGGAAAGGGGAGAGGGCAGAAAGGTGGATAAGAGGCAGCGATCACAGAGTGTGAGATGCTGAAGAGTGGCCAAGGGGCTTTGAGTTACAGGCTCCTGAAGTTTTATGCTCAAATTCTCTGAATAAATGTGCATGACTAAATATTTTCTTCAAGTTTTAACCTATTTTTTTGCCTTCATTTAAAACTTCTTAACCCCTTATGTAATACTGGGTCCCAAGAAGCTTCTCGAAGCACACATCTAATTATGCCCTAATTTCCTGCCTCTTTTTTTGTTTTTTTCCAAAAGTGTCCCTTATCCCAAAGGAGCCCTTCTCCACCATTTCCTTCACAAGCCTGCGATACATTCTGCTGTAACTAAACTGCAGCAGGTGCTACTGGTCCTTGCTTGCACCAACCAGCATACCCTTACCTGAGAGCTGATCTCACCTGTCTCCTAGAATGTCAGCTTCCTGAAGGCAGGCTCTCCCTCACTTTCATATTTACAATTTTATTTCCTAGTGGGGCTAGCACTGTTCTTAGCACCAGAGAAATTAAACACTGGTTGAGCAAATTTACAGATTTCTCTTCTTGCCTGAAAATATACCTACAGTCAACTCTGGACACATTTTCCCTCTCCATTTACTTACACACACACACACACACACACACACACACACACACACACAAACACACACACCCCTCTGTCCAAGACAAAAACTCACATACTCAAAATTTTCCTTCTACCACAAGTTTACTTCTTTATCCCTAACAAATAAAATCCTAGACTTAAAAGCTTCAATGTGTTCTTATGCAGCAAAATCTCCCATATCTTGCCACCATGGGCACAGTTTATATTCTATCACAGCAGTCACACATTACACATCCATCTCAACTGCACACCCTCAGAGGCAGGGACCAGTTCACCAACTTTACACCTTGTGCAGCATTGAACCCTGGGCCTTCTGTGCAGGTGGCTCAGGCAATGCTCAGTGAACTGAATGGTCTTCCCTTCCAATAGTGAGACAGAAAGTGCCATGAAGGAAAATCACTTTAAACTATTGGACCTGGTATGTGAGTCTGCCACACTCTGATGGTGTGGTCAGATGTCTGCCTTGATGCAGAGCTATAAGCGTGGGTTCGAGACAACCAGGGTTTGTTCTGGTAGCTGTTTCCCAGATCAGGGAAAAGACTGTGAGCTGGAAAGTGGCCTAACCTGCCTACCACAGAACCCTGGAATGTGGAAGGACAGCTTTCGGTGGGAAGCTCTTTGAGGTTGATGTGGTCAACAGAAGGGGGAACTTGCCTCCTATCTATCTATATCTTCAAAGGTTATCATCCTCAACTCTGTACAAGGGTACTGCCAGAAATCTAAGAGGCAAAAAGGAAAGCAAAAGTCACGATAGAAAGAAAGAAAAGTGGCAGAAAGTCATGTTTGATCCAAAGATCAGTCAAAGCCAAAGTCATACTGGTGAACTCTGAACTCTGGAAGGCATCTAACGGCGTAAAGGCAGTCTGTGGTTAGCCCAGCAAGCTAAGCAACCCATTTGCACTATTGCTTGTGTCTGAGAAGAGTGGGGCACTGTGTTTCCTGTATCTGTGAACTGCCCACCTCTGCACCAGTGGTCAGCCTGTGGGAAGGAAGAGTGCCACTTTCTGGTGGGTGCAGAGGCCATCAAACATATCTGAGTGGCTTTGTGCAGAAGTTTTCATGTATGATTTGTTCTATGGAAATATGAATCATATCCTCCTGGTAAGACAAAGACCTTCTGAAGGAGGCCTGTTCATCCAGTCTGGAGTTATTTCTAGATCATCAGAAATGCTGACAGAGGAAAGGCTAGACAGCAAAGCTCTGACAGAGACTCTCAAAGATGTCTATACTAAATTGTTCCAACAGGTTCTAAGGAGAGTGGCCAAGTACCAAAATAAAAGACGAATTACAGATTTCTTCACACCCAGATCATCCCATTTTTCTTGACATAAAGTAGCTAAGAAGTAAAGGAATTGGGTCATGCTGCAAGAAGGCCCTATGGGGCCAATTTTTTCCCCTAAACTGAACAAAAATAGAGAATAGTGTCTAAATCAGCTGTGACAATTTTATCCATATTGTGAGCAGGATGCCATGATCTACATTTGCAAGCTGGTTCAAAGACATTCATCTGTGCCACATAAGGGTTAATCGGTTATTTTGTTTCACTGCTACTGAACGTGAACGAATGAGAGAAAAGTATATACAACAAAGTTTGATAAAGGTTAGATTTTTCAAAAAACTTTAGGATTTAATTCTAAGCAAAGTTAGACTATTTTCAGAAAAATTAGAAAATTAAAAGTTCTGATCCATGTAAACTCAAGATGTACATATGCAGCTACACAATCCTTTGCAATCTCCACTCTGGTGTCTAAAGGCTTCTCAGTATTAAGTGTTCAAAAAGGAATATGAGATCCTGCCCCCCAGTTCCCAAACTTGCTTTTCCCCCAGCCTCGCCATCTTGGTAAAAGGAACTACCATCCACCTACTGCCATTCTAAGATTCCCAAGCCATCACCATAGCTCTGTCCCCACTGCCACCATCTGGCCCAGATGGACAGCCAGAGTGAACTTTCAAAGGATAAACAAGATCTTAAACCTGTTTCCTATTCAACTGAAAACACAACATAAAGCCCTTAAGTCCCGTGCCAAGGGCTACAGGACCTGAGCCTTGCTTACCTCCCTCTCAGCACCCTCCCATCCCCCTCACTCTGTGTGTCCACCACAGAAGTCTGCTTTCTGTGCCTGGAACTCCACAGGCTCAAGTATGCTTCGCAGCCTATCCACTTGCACCTCTGTGCAGTGCTGGCACCTTTGCATCCTGCAGGTCCCTCTCAAAGGCCAGAGCCTCATCGAGGTCGTTCTTGACAATGCAATAAAAGCAGTGTCACCTCCAGCACCATCTCATTCATTACACAGTTTGATTAACCGAAATTACTTCTCATTTGCTTACCTGTTTATGTGCTATTTCCCTAGTATTAGAATTTAATCTCTCTAGAGAACAGGAATCTGGTCTTTCTCATTTTTAACTGTGTCCTCAGCACCTACAGTGGTGCCAAGCTCATCCCTGCTGGCCCTGCAACAGCTGCTCGGAGAGACTGTGCTGTTCTGCCTTGTGGTTGGAACGTGGACCAAGTCCGGTTCCTTGCTGTGTAATCTATTCAGAGGTGTTCTATCTGGCTTCCAGAATGAAATTCAGTTTGTCTCCTCATGCTACTTGAGGCCCAAAATGCCCCAACTATCCTGAGGGAACAGCAAATATATAGAAAGCTTGTGTTCGCGATCATGGAACAGCACTGGTGGAGGTGGAAACAGTAATCCTCTTCTTCCCGCCCCATTGCTTTTCCTTACTTTCTCCCTCCTTTATCCCAGTAATTCCTTTTCCATTGACAGTTTAAAAACTCAATAAAAATAACAATAAAAAATAAACAGCACATTTTAAGATGTTACTTTAGACATACATGACAGCTCCATGGAAAACGTGGTGTGTGTGTTGCACATATGTAAGAAACAGGTCACAAAGTCACAAAAGACAATCCACTCAACGATAGTAACCTGTTACTACTGATGAAAGTTCAGAAGAAATTACCCTAAGTAAAATCTACAACTGTAAGATTCAAAACTATTCACAGTTTCCCAAGGACTTTTTGAATCTTACTACACCTTCAACGATATCATCATATTTGAAATCAACTTAAAGTGTGTGTGGTGGCTCATGCCTGTGAGCTGAAGAACTCAGGTGAGCTCAAGACTTTAAGGCGATCGGGAGCTATAATCATACTACTGCACTCCAGCCTGGGTGACAGCGTGAGACCCCATCCCAAAAAAAAAAAAAAAAAGAAAGAAAAAAAAACCCAACTTAAATAGAAATCATATTTCATACATTCAGGCAGCAATTTCCTGACCTAGATACTCTTAAGGTTGCTTCCCTCACGCATAACTAGAGAGAATGTCAAAATCAACGCATCCCAAGGTGGATCATTTTACAAGATAAATCTGACTGTCTTACCCACCTTGGAGAAGTAAAGCACATGAGCACTATGATCAGAAAAACATGAGCTCAAAAATCTCATTGCTGCCACTTAATATGGGTTACTGAAAAGGCACGCAGCCTCTCGGAGCCTCAACATCTTCTGTGAGACAGGAAAATCAAGCCTCAGGGTGTAGAAACCCAGCACAAACACACTCAGAGTTTAGTGAATCATCTTGCCACGTGAAGACTCTCCAAGTGCTCACCTTGATTGATCAAGCCAAGAGAAGTGAAGTATTTTCACAGCACCTATGCTGCATGTTACAAACCTTAGTGTAAGGTGTAAGTCCGGACGGACAGTGGACTTGTCAGAGGCAGCCACGAGAGAACTGCCAGGAGCAGGGCAGGTGGCAAAGTAACCGTGCCCAGGGCTGCAGCACATGGAGGGTGGGAGATAAAGAGCATCAGGAGCATAGGGAGCCCCCCACACACACGGTGGCACACAGCAGGGGTGGGGGTGGCATGTGGCATCAGGTATATGGAGAGGTCCCCACACTCAGGGTGACGCACAGCAGGGCAGGGGGAGGGGGACACGTGGCATCGATGGATGGGAAGGCAGCATCATTCACATTAGCCAAAAGGTGGAAGCAAACCAAGTAACCACAGATGGATGAATAAATAAACAAAATGTGGTATTTACACACAGTGTAATATTATTCTGCCTTAAAAAGGAAGGAAAGACTACCGCTGTACAACAAAGCTTCACCTTGAGGATATTATGCTATGTGAAATCAGTCAGGAACAAAAGGACAAATAATATATGACTGCACTTACGTAAGGTTCCTACAATTGTCAAAATCATAGACACGGAAAGTAGAATGGCAGATGCAAAGGGTGGGGTGAAGGAAAAAAATGGAGAGTTACTGTTTAAAGGATACATAGTTTCCACTTTGCAAGAAGACAACAGTTCAAGAGATGGATAGTGGTGATAGCTGAGAAATCACGTCAAGGTACTTAATGTTGAACTGTACACTGAAAAATGCTTTTAATCAAACAAAAGGAAACCACTGTATCAAAGAGATGCCTTTACTCCTATGTTTACTGCAGTGCTATTCACAACAGCCAAGATATGCAGTCAACCTAGGTGTCCAACAGCAGAAGAATGGATAAAGAAAACATGGTATATACATACACAATGAAATACTATTCAGCCATCAAAAAGAATGAAATCCTATCATTTTTGGCAATATAGATGGAACTGGAGGACATTCCCTTAAGTGAAATAAGCCAGGAACAGGAAGTTATAAACACTGCATGTTCTCACTCGTATGTGGATGCTAAAAAAGTTGATCACATAGAAGCAAAAAGTAGAACAGAGGATATGAGAGGCTGGGAAGGGGAAAGGGAAGGGGAAGGGAGGGATAGGGAGATATTGGTTAAATGACAAAAAATTACAGCTCCATAGGAGGAATAAGTTCTAGGGTTAGATACCACTGTAGGATGACATTTAACCATAATATATTATACAGTTTCAAATAGCTAGAAGGAAGAAACTGAATGTTCCCAACACTAATAAATGATAAATGTTTCAGATGATGGACATACCAATTACACTGAGCTGATCACCATACATTATATACATCACAACATACATTATATACATTACACCACACATTAGATACATCACATCACACACCATACATTAGATACATCACACCACACACCATACATTAGATACATCACACCATACATTATATACATCACACCATACACCATACATTATATACATCACACCATACATTATATACATTACACCATACATTATATACATCACACCATACATTATACACATCACACCATACACCATACATTATACACATTACACCATACATTATATACATCACACCATACACCATACATTATATCCATCATACCACACACCATACATTATATACATTAAACCATACACCATACATCATATACATTACACCACACATTACATACATTACACCATACACCATACATTACATACATCACACCATACACCATACATCATATACATTACACCACACACCATACACTATATACATTACACCCTACATTATATACATTACACCATACACCATACATTACATACATTATACATACATACACCATACATTAACCAAAACAACACTATGGGCCCTATGTACAAACATTATTTGTCAATTAAAAAAATTAAATCTGGCTAGGTGCAGTGGCAATCCCAGCACTCTGGCAGGCTTAGTCGGGCAGACTGCTTGAGCCCAGAAGTTCAAGACCTGCTTGGACAATATATCAAAACCCCATCCATATTGACAAAAAACAAACAAAAATTAGTCAGGCTTGGGGGCGTGCTCCTGTAGTCCCAGCTACTAGGGAAGGTGAGGTGGGAGGACCGCTTGAGCTGGGAGGTCAAGGCTGCCGTGAACTATAATCACACTACAGCACTGCAGCCTGGGCAACAGAGCAAGACCTTGTCTCAAAATAAGTAAATAAATAAATAAATAAATAAAGTAAAATAAAATAATCTTTAAAAAGGTTAACACGGTAAATTATATGTGGGTATACATTAGTTTGCTAGGGCTGCTGTAACAAAATACCACAGACTGGGTGGCTTAAACAACAAATATTTTCTCCCAGTTCTGAAGGCTGGAAGTCCAAGACCAAGGTGTCATTAAGGTTGGTGTCTCCTGAGGCCTCTCTTCTTCAGTTGAGGATGGTCACATTCTCACATTCTCATACGCACGTGGTCTTTTCTCTGTTCTCATTCCCTATCATCTCTTCCTCTTTGTACAAGGAAACCAGTCCCATCGAAATAGGGTCCCTCCCTTATACACTCATGTAACCTACTACATTGACCACTGTAAAGGCCCTGTCTCCAAATACAGTCACAATGGGAGTTAGGGCTTCAATGCAGGATATTTGGAGAAACAACTGAGTCCATAACAATGTAATTCATCACAATTTTTAAATTAAAAAGTTTGTAAATTAAAATAAAAGGCTCCCTTAGGTGAAAGACTAGAATCAGCAGTTTTTTAAATGTGATCCAGAAACCTCATCCTCTTAAAGGTGCTATAAAACCTAACATAAAAAAGCAAACAAAAAGAAATCTAAAGCAATAATTATCATTCCAGAGTGTTTTTGTCTCTACTCCTGGTAGCAAGCCTCATCCTTTAAAATTATTTAATTCCTGGGGCAGATTTCCTTCAATCTGGGCTCAAAATTTAGTGAAGCCTATACTCAAAACACTAAATCTCTGTTCCCCCTCACCCAAATTAGAGCTACAGAAATGCTGAACATTGCTTTGAAAGTCTCTGCCCACTTTCTTTTCAAGAAAGTCAAATCGAGATCTGGGAGTTGCTATCCAAGATCTTATAAACAGGTAAAGTTAGAATGGATTAATCAAACTACGACAACTAAGAGAAATTAAAATTGGGGGTTTTTGATTATACAAAGGGAATTCACAGGTTAATAACAGTACTAACCATTTACTGAGTGCCTATTACAAATGATTCTACATTACTAAACATAGTGCATTTGATTATAGGCTACTCAGAAAAGCATAAAGCAAAAAATTAAAATGATGGATAAACAGCCCATCGTCAAAAGACCATGTCTATTTAATTTTAATATTTTATGTTGTGTGTCATGTGACAGCTCTTTTTATTTTATGTAAATGTAAAGATTAGAATTAAGCTATTAAAATGTGGAACATGAAGAATTTCCCCATGTAATTAAGTATACTTTGAAAATGTGGGCCGGGTGCGAAGGTTCACACTCGTAATCCCAGCACTTTGGGAGGCCGAGGCGGGCGGATCACGAGGTCAGGAGATTGAGACCACAGTGAAACCCTGTCTCTACTAAAAATAGTCCTACTCAGGAGGCTGAGGCAGGAGAATGGTGTGAACTCGGGAGGTGGAGTTTGCAGTGAGCCGAGATCGCGCCACTATACTCCAGCCTGGGTGACAGAGTGAGACTCCATCTCAAAAGTGAAAAATAAACATAAAAAAATAAAATAAAATAATGTGCTTTTTAAGTTGCTGTCCACTGGTCCCCTGTTTAACCAACATAACATGTGGGGGTCTTTCCATTGTGTCTGATTTGTCAGTTATAGACAAGGAGGCAGAGGTGGAGGGGGGGAGGAGGGTTAGCACTAAGGCAGCAAGTACTATGCTGAGAATTTATATTCACTATTTCACTTAATCATAATCCAATAAGGCAACAATGAAAATTAACCCCTTTTATGCATTAGGAAAATAAAATCAGAGAGGTGACATAACTCGCCACAGATAACCCACTAGTAAGTATCACACTGGTATTTAAACTTGGGTCTGTTTCACTACAAAGACTGTGCTCTTAATACATGCACAGAAACAGCTTTTTTAAAAAAAAGTGCAGTGAGACATATAAAAACGGAAACGTGGCTCCTACTCTAGGTTTCTGAAAGAGGTTTTCTAGCATACACCAGGAACAGCATAGAATCAGCAGAACCTTCTAGCTATATAGTGGTGGAAAGAACAGGTTCCCATAAGCAGTGATAAAAACAAATGAATGCTTCTGATAGAAATTCGTCGTTATTTTAATGGACTAACTAAAAAACTCCATCTACAAACGTTATTCATTCAGTAACTTGGGAGTATTTTTTCAACTAATTGATTCTAGCAGCCTTGTCAGATATAAATCTGGGTAAAAGGAAGACCCTTGTCCAGCAGCGGAGTAACAGCTATGTGGAAACCTCTCCCGGCCACAGCATTGCTAACTCGGCTGAGAAAACGAGAAAAAGCCTGGCAGTGAAAGCGGCCTCTGCTCTTGTCGAGGCCCCACTGAAGCAGCCAGTAAGGCATAAGGAATATCCAGGTATCTCCAGGGGAAATGTGAAACATGAAAATTAGGAATGCCAACAACTTTCTGTGCCTCTCATCAAAGCCAACCAGAAGTCAACAGATTAATGTATTAAGAATCTCACTCTGGTTGTCCCAGTTACCCAAAAATCTAGGAAGCCAACCTGAACTGGCCGCGAAGGAAGCAGAACAGTGGAAAGGAGGGTACAGAATGGAGCAGAAAGGCAGTGCAGAGGCAGCAGTGGCCCAGGAGAAGGGGCACCTGAGTAACGAGGCTGACCGGCAGCACCAGAAATCAGCTACGTATAGGGTTATAAAACAAACGATGAACAAATATTAAGTATAATGTAAGGTAGAGTTCATCTCCTCACAGATGGGAGGTACAAACAAACATGGGAGGGCTAAAGGCTAAAATCAAACCTGTGAGGTCGGATCAGAATTGGAATTGGTGGTATTAGTGTGACCTAATGGCTGTCAACACATGAAGACAGACTTAGAAATATACACAGATGCAAATGTGTGCAAACCTGGCAGCTCTGTCTACTAAGGGGTCCTGGAAACAGTGACATCCAAGCAGCCGTAAGGATCTCTTAGCATCTGATGTTGGTTTCTAAATGCCATTGTCTACTAAAAGGAAACAGGGCTCTTTGGAGAAAGAGACAATTCCAGGGCTGGGTCAAAGAAATAACAAAATAGGCCTATGATTTCCTGTTTTGACAGCAAAGAAAGAAGTGCTTAAAGAATGATAAAGACACATCAAAAGGACACGTGAGGTGACTTGATGAGGCTCCCATATGACAAATCCGGGATGATGGAGCATCAGAAAAAAAAAAAAAAAAAGGAATGGAGTATAACTCAATGAATAAAACAAAAAATGATGAGCGCAAACTGATACCAACAAATGAACAAAAATAAAGTGAAAAGAAGTGTCAACAGAAAAATCAAAACATAAAGTCTATATTTGGCAACCATTATATTACTAATTCAGGCTAGAAACATCAATGAATACTAAACCAAGTGGGTAAAGTACAAAAAGAAATGGAACTTTTCATCACCTCCGAGTATTTTTCCAAAAAAACATATGCTTTTCAATATAAAATACATACTCTGGATCTAACAGTAAGAAAACATGAGATCAACCCAAACCGAGGGACATTTTCCAAACAACTCGCCTCTAGTCTTTGAAATGTCAAGGTCAGAAAGTTAAGGAGAAACTACAGAACTGCTCCAGGTTGAAGGAAACTAAGGAGGACATGACAACTGGTCTTGGATCCTTTTGCTATGAAGGGATTATTGGGACAGGGGAAACCTGAATGGGGTCTCTGGACAAAGAAGATACAGAAATTCCTTGTATGATGTTCACAACTTTTCTATAATTTGAAAATTGATTCAATACAAAGTCTAAAAACATTCATTCAGAATACAGGGAGTTTGAAAATGGTCTTGTCTGCCCTATTCCACAGCACAGAGATGGCAAATTAGCTCTAGAAGATGACATCACTGCTTACTGATACATTAACCCTCATGCTGTCAGTGTTCCCAAATTTCTGCTCTACTTGGGGAGTTGGGACACTGCGTACTAATAAGGGAAAATCAGACATCCCAGTAGATGTAGAAATTCTATGTTTGGTTTTAGAGGAAAATATTAAAATTACTGATAAACAAGTCTCCTGAATCCCTCACCCAACCTGACCCTACAACCACCACAAATGTAGATATGAGATGGGTATTTCCCAAAGGAGAGCATAAAGACAGTCCCTTAATTTGTGAAACTTGTTCTTACTGTTTCTCAAGAAAATGGAGTTCATTCAAACACTACCACACACACAGCCTTCAGCCAATTGCCTAAGAGATCAACCTTGAGAAGAGTATTATATGTAACCTTGACAAGTTATGACGGAGATAAATGAAATAAAATGCAGAAAGAGAAAGTGTGCAGGATGCAGGCTAAGGACATGGTGCTCTCTCTCTCTCTCTCTCTCTCTCTCTCTCTCTCTCTCTCTCTCTCTCTCTCTCCTGTCAGTTTTCTAAAATTCACCATATATTGCCATATAACCAGAAATATAACCACACATCTAGACTTACCTGCATACAGACTTGAAGAAACACCTTCATTGAGGGCAACATTAGTCCTCTAATATAAAACCAAAAATAGACAACTGAAGAAAGTTTCTGAAAGTTGTACAAAAGTAAAGTAACCTAATAATAAAAACTCAAGGGAAATTCCTTTTGGTATTTACTGAATGACAAGAAAAAGCTGACTCTGTAAGAGTATAAAATACAACCATAGATTAAAAAGTAAAAATTCTATAGCCAAACAGTTTAGTGTATGTGGTTAGGTGAGCTCTTATAGACGGATGCTTTGTGCTAGCTTAGTGCCAATCACAGTTCCCATCTCATTTCAGACTGGATTCTTGTGACAATACACCACATACCCTAAACATTTCCTGAGTATTTTAAATTTCCTATATATCACCATGTGGAAATGCAATAATATAACAAAGGGACAGAAAATTCTATTGCTAGCTAATGCTACGAAGGCATGATCACATAAGAATCAATATATCATAACCCTCCCATTTAAAATACAGAAGGGCAAAACCTGACAAAACCAAGACCACACAGCCAGACACTGTAGACACACAGAACCACAGCCCGGGTTTTCAGTTTCCTATTGGCACACACTTTTGACCACCTAATGCTGACACCCACATTCTGTTCATATTAAAACCAAGTTTTATTGTTTAACAATATAAATAAATTTCAAAACCATATTTAAAAAAACACTGATTTTGTATCCTGAGACTTTGCTGAAGTTGATTATCAGCTTAAGGAGATTTTGGGATGAGATGGTGGGGTTTTCTAAATATACAATCATGTCATCTGTAAAGACAGAAAATTTGACTTCCTCTTTTCCTATTTGAATACCCTTTATTCCTTTCTCTTGCTTGACTGTCATGGCCAGAACTTCCAATACTATGTTGAATAGGAGTGGTGAGAGAGGGCATACTTGTCTGGTGCTGGTTTACAAAGGGAATGCTTCTAGTTTTTGCCCATTCAGCATGATAATGGCTGTGGGTTTGTCATAAATAGCTCTTATTATTTTGAGATATGCTTCATTGATGCCTAGTTTATTGAGAGTTTTTAGCATAAAAGGGTGTTAAATTTCGTCGCAGGCCTTTTCTGCATCTATTGAGATAACCATGTGGTTTTTGTCATTGGTTCTGTTTATGTGATGGATTACATTTATTGATTTGCAGATGTTGAACTAGCCTTGCATCCCAGTTATGGAGGTGATTTGACAGTAGTGGATAAGCTTTTTGATGTGCTGCTGGATTTGCTTTGCCAGTATTTTATTGAGGATTTTCACATCGATGTTCATCAGGGATACTGGCCTGAACTTTTCTTTTTTTGGTGTGGCTCTGACAGGTTTTGGTATCACGATGATGCTGACCTCACAAAATGAATTAGGAAGGATTCCTCTTTTTCTATTCTTTGGAATAGTTTCAGAAGGAAAGGTACCAGCTCTTCTTGGTGCCTCGGGTAGAATTCGGCTGTGAATGTGTCTGTTCCTGGACTTTTTTTGGTTGGTAGGCTATTAATTACTGTCTCAATTTCAGAACTTGTTATTAGTCTATTCAGGGATTTGACTTTGTCCTGGTTTAGACGTGGGAGGGTGTATGTGTCCAGGAATTTATCCATTTCTGCTAGATTTTCTAGTTTATTTGTGTAGAGGTGTTTATAGTATTCTCTGATGGTAGTTTGTATTTCTGTGGGATCGGTGGTGATATCCCCTTTATCATTTTTTATTGCACCTATTTTATTCTTCTCTCTTTTCTTTTTTATCATTCTTGCTAGCAGCCTATTTTGTTGATCTTTTCAAAAAACTAGCTCCTGCATTCATTCATTTTTTTTTGAAGGGTTTTTCGTATCTCTATCTCCTTCAGTTCTGCTCTGATCTTAGTTATTGCTTGTCTTCCGCTAGCTTTTGAATTTGTTTGCTCTTGCTTCACTAGTTCTTTTAATTTTGATGTTAGCGTGTTGAATTTAGATCTTTCCTGCTTTCTCTTGTGGGCATTTAGTACTATAAATTTCCCTCTACACACTGCTTTAAATGTGTCCCAGAGATTCTGGTACGTTTTGTCTTTGTTCTCACTGGTTTCAAACAACATCTTTATTTCTGCGTTCACGTCAGTCTTTACCCAGTAGTCATTCAGGAACAGGTTGTTCAGTTTCCATGTAGATGTGTGGTTTTGAATGAGTTTCTTAATCTTGAGTTCTAATTTGATTTCACTGTGGTCTGAGAGACTGTTTGTTATGATTTCTGTTCTTCTGCATTTGCTGAGGAATGTTTTACTTCCAATTATGTGGTCAATTTTAGAATAAGTGCAATGAGGTGCTGAGAAGAAAGTATATTCTGTTGATTTGGGGTGGAGAGTTCTAAAGATGTCTATTAGGTCTGCTTGGTCCAGAGTTAAGTTCAAGTCCTGAATATCTTTGTTAATTTTCTGTCTCATCATTCTAATATTGACAGTAGGGTGTTAAAGTCTTCCACTACTATTGTGTGGGAGTCTAAGTCCCTTTGTAGGTCTCTAAGAACTTGCTTTATGAATCTGGGTGCTCCTTTATAGGGTGCATATATATTTAGGCTAGTTAGCTCTTCTTGTTGCATTGATCCCTTTACCATTATGTAATGCCCTTCTTTGTCTCTTTTGATCTTTGTTGGTTTAAAGTCTGTTTTGTTAGAAATTAGAATTGTAACTCCTGCTTTTTGTTTTGCTCTCCCATTTGCTTGGAAAATATTCCTCCATCCGTTTATTTTGAACTTATATGTGTCTCTGCATGTGAGATAGGTCTCCTGAATACAGCACACCAGTGGGTCTTGACTCTTTATCCAATTTGCCAGTCTGTGTTTTTTAATTGGGGCATTTAGCCCGTTTACACTTAAGGTTAATATTGTTATGTGTGAATTTGATCCTGTCATTATGATGCCAGCTGGTTATTTTGCCGGTTAGTTGATGCAGTTTCTTCATAGAGTCAACAGTCTTTACAATTTGGTATGTTTTTGCAGTGGCTGGTACCGGTTGTTCCTTTCCATGTTTAGTGCTTTCTTCAGGACCTCTCGTAAGGCAGGCCTGCTGGCTGCAAAAATCTCTCAGCATTTGCATGTCTGTAAAGGATTTTATTTCTCCTTCGCTTATGAAGCTGGATATGAAATTCCTATATGCCAATAACAGACAAACGGAGAGCCAAATCATGAGTGAACTCCCATTTACAACTGCTACAAAGAGAATAAAATACCTAGGAATACAACAAACAAAGGATGTGAAAGACCTCTTCAAGGAGAACTACAAACCACTGCTCAAGGAAATCAGAGGGGACACAAACAAATGTAAAAACATTCCATGCTTATGGATAGGAAGAATCAAGATTGTGAAAATGGCCTTTTTGCCCAAAGTAATTTATAGATTCAATGCTATCCCCATCAAGCAACCATTGACTTTCTTCACTGAATTGAAAAAAAAAAAAACAAAAAACTGCTTTAAACTTCATATGAAAACAAAAAAGAGCCCACATAGCCAAGACAATCCTAGGCAAAAAGAACAAAGCTGAAGGCATCACGCTACCTGACTTCAAATTATACTACAAGCCTACAGTAACCAAAACAGCATGGTACTGGTACCAAAACAGATATATAGACCAAAGGAACAGAACCGAGGCCTCAGAAATAACACCACACATCAACAACCATCTGATCTTTGACAAACCTGAGAAAAACAAGCAATGGGGAAAGGATTCCCTATTTAATAAATGGTGTTTGGAAAACTGGCTAGCCATACCCAGAAAACTAAAACTGGAACCCTTCCTTACACCTTATGCAAAATTTTACTCAAGATGAATTAAAGACTTAAATGTAAGACCTAAAACCATAAAAATCCTAAAAGAAAACCTAGGCAATACCCTTCAGGACATAGGCATGGGCAAGGACTTCATGTCTAAAACACCAAAAGCAATGGCAACGAAAGCCAGAATTGACAAATGCGAGCTAATTAAACTAAAGAGCTTCTGCACAGCAAAAGAAACTGTCATCAGTGTGAACAAGCAACCTACAGAATGGGAGAAAAATTTTGCAATCATTCCATCTGACAAAGGGCTAATAACCAGAATCTACAAAGAACTTAAATTTACAAGAAAAAAACAAACAACTGCATCGAAAAGTGGGCAAAGGATATGAACAGACACTTCTCAAAAGAAGACATTTATGTAGCCAACAAACATATGAAAAAAAAAGCTCATCATTACTGGTTATTAGAGAAATGCAAATCAAAACCACAATGAGATACCATCTCATGTCACTTAGAATGGCGATCATTAAAAAGTCAGGAAACAACAGATGCTGGAGAGGATGTGGAGAAATAGGAATGCTTTTACACTTTTGGTGGGAGTGTAAATTAGTTCAACCATTGTGGAAGACAGTGTGGCGATTCCTCAAGGATCTAGAACTAGAAATACCATTTGACCCAGCAATCCCATTACTGGGTATATATCCAAAGGATTATAGAAACCATTCTGCTATAAAGACACATGCACATGTATGTTTACTGTGGCACTATTCACTATAGCAAAGACTTGGAACCAACCCAAATGTCCGTCACTGACAGACTGGATAAAGAAAATGTGGCACATATACACCATGGAATACTATGCAGCCATAAAAAAGGATGAGTTCATGTCCTTTGCAGGTACATGGATGAAGCTGGGAACCATCATTCTCAGCAAGCTAACACAAGAACAGAAAACCAAACAGCACATGTTCTCACTCATAAGTGGGAGCTGAACAATGTGAATGCATGGACACAGGGAGGGGATCATTACACACCAGCGCCTGTTGGGGGGTGGGGGACTAGGGGAGGGATAGCATTAGGAGAAATACCTAATGTAGGTGACAGGTTAATGAGTGCAGCAATCCACCATGGCATGTGTATACCTATGTAACAAAACTGCACGTTCTGCACATGTACCACAGAATGTGAAGTATAACAAAAATAATACTGCATAGCTTCTCAATGCCTTGAGAACTAAGTCTAAAACTTCTCAATTACGTCTTTGCAAAATATTAGGTTGGTGCAAAAGTAATTGTGGTTTTTGGAATTACTTTTAATGGCAAACGCAGCAATTACTTTTGCACCAACCTAATAACACTAGTACCTAAACTTTCTTTCCATTCTGCAGCTCCTCTGTAGACAAGGCATCGATCAGAGAACTGAAGAGAGATGATGTCCCTGCCCAATCTCTGAAGAAATGAGGGGTTGAGAAAGAACATACATGTCTAAGCATTCTTAGCCTTCTGCCTATGACTGGTGCTGTCTGCTACCACGTGCCCCTCAGCCAGACTTTGTAGAGTATCACTCTCCCTCTTTTCCTGAGCCAGACTGCAATTCCAACCACCTGCTTTACCGTCCCTAGTTTCCTTTCCCACAACTTTCACGGCGTAGGTGACGTCCAATTTTCATGACATCTTCCATCATAGACTTCTGTTCCTAAGACTGAACTGTCATTGTAGGTCCCAATCTGTGGCAGTGAAAAGAACAAGGGCTCTGGGATCAGATGTACTTGTGTTCCAGGTCAAGGCCTGCCACCTAAAGCCACTGGAATTTAATAGCTTTCAACTTTCCCAGAATGGCAAGGTTGAAGGACTGGTTAAGAACGAAATAAAAGAGCACAGGTAAACTACCTCACAATGTCAGCTAACAGAAGTTGATCACGCAGTAGTCCCCAGCACTGCAGTCTTTCACTTTGCCCCAAAACAGCACTGTTACACTAGTGACAGTTAACTTGTTGTCCCTGAAGCAGTTCGAAGGTCCTGAGAGCCATCCACAATAGGTGGAGATGACCTGACTGAGGAGTGTGAATCCCTGGAATGCAGACCCCACCATGCCCAGCCTCACTGAGGACAGCTCTCTGGGGTCTGCAGGGCTGCTCACCAACCCAAATGGCTACTAGACATTCTGGATCCCTGGGCAGTTGCCTGTGGGGCCTGCTCCAAGCTCCCTGGACACCTGCTGCCTGCCCTCGTCAGGTTTTGTGCACACGCAAACCTCCCATCTATTCTGTGCTGCAAATCCTGAAACACAGTCTTTCCAGTCCTGTCTTCCAATTGCTTCCCTTACACTGGAAAATCGATTCTATTCACACCTGCACAAAACTCTTCCCAAAGGTAAGCCACCGTCGTCATTATCCTGATCCCTCCTTTCTTCTTCTGTAATACTCTTCACTGCCCTCCTTCAGTGCTGATTTTAAATACCAGCTCTCTCATTCACACAATCATCCTTCAATGATTACCTATGGAGCCCTGCTACAGGCCAGGCACTGCGCCGGCCACCAGAGGCAGAGCAATGAACAAAGGCTTCACAGCACTACAATCTCCCAGGGGAGGGCAATCCACTGTCAGTCAGCTAAGGTCATGTAAGGAGTGAAGAATACAGAAAAAAATTCAGGAGAGTAACAGGGCGTCAGGTTGGGGACTGCAGGGAGATCTAGAGGCAAACCCTGCATGGTGCCTTTGGGGATCCCCAAGACCACCCACACACATTCCGGTGACCCACTCAGAAGGCTCACAGCTATACTCTTGGCTACAGACTATGACAGACAAAGGACACAAGGAGGAACAAAGGAAAGAGCACAGGTCCAGTCCTAGGAATGCCATGTCCTGAGCTCCCTGGGCTCTGCCTCCTGTGAGTGGCAAACCCAGCATCCTCTCATCTCCACCAATGGTTCCGCCCAGGAACGCCCATTAGAAATTCAGTGCCCAAGGATGACACTGCGGTCATCATGTAGGCCTTGTATGCTTGTAAAATTAGCCTCAAAGTCACACTGTTAAACTTCCATATCCTTGGATTAGGAAGGCCGTTCACCCTCACAGGATATTATACATTCTGTATTTAAAGATGACTCTCAGAACGGACAACCAAAACGAACTTCCTTTTAAGTAAAGGAAAATTTTGCTCATAAAAATTACATAGGGAAGGGCAAAACGCATCTTAGAGTAACTGATTCAGCCCTGATGTAACAAGATACCAGACACATAGTGTGAATACTTTTACCCAAACACAAATATATTACAGCTCCTTTTTACAGGCCTTTTCCATAGTAAACTCCCTACAGTTTCAATAATGAACTTTTACAGAGGCTCCGAATTCTGAACACCTGACTGAGGCGGCTGGGGGACTTCAGATGAGGCTTCAGTGTTTTGTTGACATGTGGTCCCATCTCTCAGGGAGGTAAAAGACATGTCACAAGCAAGCCATGTTTCCAGCTGTGACATGTCTCAGTGCAGAAGGGCAGGAGGGAGACAGAAAGAAAAACTGTTTTCTTTATGATTTATCAAGAGTCATGGTAAAATGTTTTAGTCTTTATTCATGTTTAGCTTTTTTTTTTTTTTTTTTTTTTTTTTACTGTTCAGTGGCCTTCAAACCAGTTAAATACAATGAAAAATGTGTTTTAAAGTTATATTATTGAAATGTATTGAATAATGACTGTCAGGATTGGAAACAGGCCACATATGAGTGAATGCAATCTATTCCTCAGTCCTCCAGAGAGGGCCATAAATACGTGTGATATTTCTCTGTGCTATATTTTGCATTTGGATTTTTGATTTGGCTAAAGTGTGTTTTTAAGAAAGTGTAAGAATGCAGCTGCTGAATTAAAATACATCTGTATGTAAAAGGAGCTTTGCTTATTTTAGTCAAAAGAAGGACAGTGAACAAATTTCATTTGATAAGCTAAAATAAAAATCTTCAAGTAGCCATTTTACGTGTATGTGCAAAAATTCAAACTCAGGTTAATAAACACGTATTGCATGTGTAATATATATAGGTACAATGTAAGAAACAAATACTACAATGTCTGAAGAATATAGAAATTACAACATCCAAAAAAAATGTAGCACACAAACCTAATTCTCCACATGTCCGGAACAGAAGAACAATTCATTTTAACAAATCAAATGTGAGACAACTTGACCCATGGACAAGCAGTCACAGGTTCCAGGACGGCGCTACACTCGAAAGAGAAACAGTTATGCCTCCTGCTACTAACACACAAGGGAGACGTGGGCACAGGCAGATTCACCAAACGTGCACAGCACAGGACACAAACCAGATGTATGCAATGATGCCAAAAATCACCTCAAATTTCCAAGCTGAACTAGTGCAACACATTTACACTTGGATAAACTATCACCTTGAAGATTTACTTTGTACACTTCAAAAGATCTGATCACGAAATTTTGAGCCAATAAAGTGCCGAATTGAAATCCAGAATACAATAGCTATGAAGGGTTGCTAGACTGCAAATAACCAGCCCATTCCACCTCTCTCAGGTTGAGATTGCTTTAGAACCTATCACTGGCTTTAAAATGGTCCACAAAAAACACCTCATGGTCACACTTAAAATAGTTTGCATCCAACACTACAGGCTTCTCTGGAGGATGTAATACTTTAGAAGTAGCATCATAAGCCCTGAACATAACTTCTCAGCTCGTGGCTAAGATCAAGTGTACACGCCCAAGACAATCTGCACCGGATTCTGAACATACACAAGTCTTAATAAATGCAAAAATCAATACTCATTTATTTTTAAAAAAAAAGTCTGAAATAGTGTCATAGTAATTTTGAGACCAATTTATAACTAAATGCTGTGAGGTAAAGAAATACACAATTTTCCTTCAGATTTTTTAGTTTATAAATTATCACATATATTTTTCTAAATTGACTGAATATTGGTGAAGTAATTTTCAGGGAAAAATGCCAACCAAAAAGCAAACAAAGTGACATGTGGGAGCTATTTATAAAATGAACAACATAAACTTTATCTCAGCAAGAGCAACTATGATAGAAAGACACTGTAATTACGTTTTGTATTCAGACATCATTAAGATACAACAATAAAAACAACAGGACTATAGAAAAGGCACCAACACTCACAATTCGTGGTCAGAAAGAATCAGAAATCCAAATTGCAAAAGAGCAAATGACCAATGAGATGTTTTACCTGTAACATGTTTCTACTATAAAAACAGCATGATATCCCTACATGAGCTGGGAGCCTCACTACCAACTAAACTGACACTGCATCAGCTAAGATGGAAACTCTTAGAGCCTGCATTCAAGATATTTGCTGAAATTTCTGAACATAATCAACTTTCAGATCAATAAAAAATCAACCCAATTGTAATTAACATAAAATAACAAGATTTCATTCAAAGATAATTTTTTTGTGCACAAACATATAAGGGAATCAATGAGGCCCTTAGCAATTTTAACAGAGAAAAGGAAAATAAATGTAATGTAATAAAGGTCTTTAGAAAATAATTCCTTATTTGCTATCTAGTACATAATTATACCCCCAATTTAATAAGTTCATGTCTTTATTGACACAAATATTGATCAAAAGTCAAAATCATTAATATATTTGCATGTTAAAAGACAATACTTTCAGCAATTTATACAGATTAGAATTAGTACTTACTAGAATAATACTTTGCTTATTGAATTTTATGGATATCAATTTAAATGACAAATGTCATATCCGATTGTATCACTATTCTGTTAAAACACACAAATAAAATGCCAAATTCTAGGTTTAAATAAGTCAAAGCCACCAAACAAAATGCCAATAATAATAATACTGTGACATAACAAAGTAAGAAGTGGGTCAAGACTAAGAGCCATAAACATTTAGAAAGGTTTTTAAATGCATTTGTAGAAACAGAATTTTTCCTATGGGAAGTACCCAATTCTTATGACAGAATGGACTACAAATAAAGAGTAGACAGGGCAAGTGAAAACCCGACAGAGGACGCTAACTGACCCAAAAGGTCTTTCTGATTTTTATTTCCACAAATAAAAGCTCTTGATAATTAATGAAATCTTAATTTTGGAAAGAAAATTCCATTCAGCTCTTTCAGAAAATGAACCAGAGGGGTTGAATCAGAAGGTGAAACATCTAATTTTTCACCTCAAACTCAACATCAGCCGAAGTAACCAGAAATATAATATGATAATTACCCATCAGCAAGGAATTCTCTTTAGTTGGATAAATCAAAGAGAAGTGGCAGAATATCAACAAATTTATGATTGTCCTTTCATACAAGAGTATCCAGTACATTCAGTCATGCATTTGCACACTCAGGAGTATAATCATATTCATATCCCAAGTCCAAATGAATCGTGCTGGAGAAGTAAACGCAGTCCATACTTGGATACATTTTACATAGAGATTGGAACAACATAGAAAACCTCAAAATGTTATTGGGAGGCATGGGACACTATTGCTTTGTTTTGTTTGTGGAGCAAGAAAGGAACATAATCAAAGGCGTATACTTTGGCAGTAACAACTTATCAATACAATTAAGTAGAAAGGACCTACAACAGTAGCCATATCATGATGTCATAGGGAGGTGCTGAAATACGGAGTCAGGATTCAGTTTATGTCACACAGGCTCTGGACAGAGACTGATTTACTTCGAATCTTGCTCCCAATAACTGCTAATTTTTGAACCCAGACAAGTTACTGAAGCTCTTCTGTAAAGAACAATAATAATGGAAAATCAATGGTATTCAACAACTTTTTCATTAGTATTGTGAAAAAAGAAAATTTGTTACATTTTTAAACCTCAAAATACAATATATCCCATATTGCTTGTGTATGACATAAACAGTATTGCTTGTGTATGACATAAACAGAGGGATAAGCTCCCAAAATAAAACAAAACTCGTTTTCTCCCAGAAATGAGGGGAAGAAATATGATAAAGACAGGGACAAAAGCAAACAAGACGAAAGTGCACACCACTGCCCCTGAGTGACCAGGACCAGGGCCGACACTGTGCTACTTCGGTGGCAGAGATGCATCAGTGACATTTTCATAAGACACTGTTGGGAAATTCTTAAAACAAAGGAAATGTAGACAATAATATTCAACTTCTCAAAGTAAGATCATAGTCCAGCCTGGGCAACACGGTGAGAACCCAACTCTAAAAATAAATAAATAAAGTAAAATCACATATTCTAGTATAAAAACATTTGTAAATATAGAATTAATAATCCTAATTTTTATAATCCATTTACTTTGGTAGGTTATGATCCTACCAAAAATCCTATTGATAAAATATGACCCATTTATTTTATTTTAATTTATATTGTTATACTTTTAGTCAAAATCTTTTATTTCTTTATAATAAAAATTGTATAATGTAATTTTATATTGTAAAATTGTATAATGTAAACAAAATTTTGAAATAAAAGACTGATTAATAAAGAATTATACAATATGATATTTTGAATTTTAAAAATTTACTGTATATTTCTTAAGGGATCTCTACTTTAGCATAACAAATTCATTAACGTTAAATGAATAAAGCAGAGAAAGTACTATAGAAACCACTCATTTTATTTCAATGCCTAACAAATACACAAGAATAAAACCAAATTTTTCATCAAATTATATGAGAAAAAATTTTATGCAGTAAGATTACATATTTTTTAAATCTGTAAATTTCCAGGAGGAGGTTGAGACAGGAGGATCATTTGAGGCCAGGAATTCAGGACCAGCCTGGCCAACACAGTGAGACTTTGTGTCTACAAAAAGTAAAAAAATTAGCTGGGTGTGGTGGTGGATGCCTGTAGTCCCAGCTACTTGGGAGGCTGAGAAGGAGGAACTTTGAGCCCAGGAGGTGGAGGTTACAGGGAGCTATCACTGCACCACTATACTCCGGCTTGGGCAACAGAGGGAGACCCTGTATCTTTAAAACAAAAATAAACTCACAAACAAAACCAATAAGGAGTACTATTTGGTCTCTGAACTTTTCTCAATGCTACTAAAAAAACACGATTTCAATATTATAACTAGAAATTAAATATTCCTTTATGTTGTGAAGGGTAAGAACCACACATCCAACGCAGAAAGGAGATAATGAGACATCTACTTACGTCACTTTCCTTCTACTATTCCACTTAATAAGAATTTTTTCCATACAATTTTAAAGACTAATTAAAAAATTACAACTTCTCGGTTCCCTACAAAATTAGGAATTTGCACTTCCTGATAGGATATATAGATCCTGCAAACCAAAGCTGCTACTGCAACAACCAAAAAAGGGGGGATTAATTACAAGCACGATGTCCTTCAAGATATTGAGGAAGCTGTGGGAGCTACCAGAACAAGATGAATTAGAGGAACAGGTGGACAAAGGGGCCCTTGGAGCTAAGCTAAGAATAGATGCCACTTCCTCCCCCATGTCATTTGATGATTCCAGGTCAGCCACACATCTGGCTTCCCTAGGATGAAGGGTTCCACTGGGGTAAGAGAAAACGAGCAGAAATACTTGCCCTCACCCTGGGCTGATGTGACAGAGTAGAAACTGGAGGAACCTCAGTGGCAAAGCAGGTCTTCCCCAGACACTGGCTTTGATGAGGTGGCGGGTGTGGGGAAGAGTGTGAGGCAGAGCGAAGTGTTCTGTGGCCTCACGGCGTCATGAAGACAAATTCCTGTTTGAGCAAAGGGACCTGACACTGTCTCACCTCCATGGATCTGTCCTACGCTGAAGCTGCACAGAGTGTGAGCCTGAAGCACTCAGCCCAAGACCTCCACAGAACACAAGGAGACCTCATGCAGTCTCTGAGGGCTGAGGAGGGAGAAGCTATGCCCACCTGTCCAAGCTCCATCAAAAACACAGGATGTCCACAGCCAAAACACAAGGACAAACCACACAGGGACCACGTCTTACTAAATCTGCAAGCCAGCGCCCAATGCAAGCACAATCTGTTGTGGACGAGGCAACCACTCCTCCTTTTCCTGCCTAACAGAGAAAAGGGCCATCTTCTCACATCACACCATTGGGGCCTGTAGACAGGCAAGGTGTAACCAACAATTCAGGGTAAAAATAAGTAAAAACCTTGAAATAAGTATGATTACCACATCAAAGAGATGAAATGAGGGACAAAAAAATAGATGAAGAAATGGAGAACCGCAACAAAAAACTGTAGTCTACATGAAAAAATCTGGTGAGCATTTTAGAACCAAATGACAAAATATCTTTCATTAAGAACTCATTGGATGGCTTAAAAGAAGGCATATCAAAGGACAGGATTAGTGAATTCTAAGACAAAGTCATTAAAAAAAAAAAAAACAGAAAAACTAAAGGCTAAGGTGAAGGAACAACGAGAACCGATCATAGCATGAGAGACATGTGGGATCCACACAGAGGCCGAAAAAGTCCCAGAAGAACAGGGAGAGGCAGAGGCAGTACAGAGAGAGGCAATGGGGGAAGTTCCAAAACTGCAGAAAAACATCAACCCCTACGTTCAAGAAGCTAGTCAAACCTCATAGAATGAACACACACACACACACACACACCACACACACACAGACACACTCACTTTCTCTCACTCTTTCTTCACATTATAATCAATGTGTTGAAAACAAAAGACAAAATCATAAAAGCAGAAGGGGTGGAAAAAAGAGATGTTACCTTCAAAGGAATTATAGGTTATCTAGAAAAAAATAAACTATAATACGGAAAAACCAAATTCTGGCTGTTCTCTCTGGGTGTAGAGGGGGATTACATTGAAGGTGGTATATGTGAAACAGGGTAAAGAAGTCCTTGTAAGCAATTTGCTAAGTAGTTTGCATGCTGTGTATTATAAAATGTACATCTTGTTTACATTTCACAACCTTCTCAGATCAATATTATTTCCTTTCACACACAAACATTCTAAGCTACTGCCAGACATCTCACAATTCCTAAGTGGAAGAGCAAAGACACAAATCCGGAGCTTTCTGAAACAGCTCTCAGACAGTCTGCCATGCTACCTCATGCAAAGACAATGGCAAAGGATAAAGGCTTCCTAAAACAAAGTGAACAGAGTAACAGGCAAAGATTAACTTCAAAGAAATTTAAAAAATAACTATGAGGCAACAGACAAAGGGACTCTTAAAACTACAGAGAACAGAGAATAACAGAAGTTTAAAAAGTCAAAATGAAAACTACTAGTAATAAATAAAAGTGTGATTATGCCTGATCTGACCAATGACTTGAGTGGAAACAGAGTATTTTACCAAATCACATTATTTATTCTTTTCTCTAACAGTTTAAGACTAAGAACAGGATATGACTGTATAAGGCCACTCAGCTTTAAAATGCACATGAATTTCACAGCAGAATCCTAAAATGATCATTTAGTATATCAAGTGGTGAGACTACTGATGAAAAAAAAAAAGGGTATCACCTTTGACGCTTACATCTAAAACTTTCAGCACTCAGTTTTAAAGTGTCCACACAAACTGCTTTCCTCAACAACTTGCCTTCTCCAGTCCACTGCAGCATCCTCTTCATCTTCTTGACCACTGAAGGAGCTCCAAAAGGTTGGTCCTCATCCCTCCTTTCTCCCTTTCCCACTAGTTTCAGTGCTTCTGATCGCAGTGGAGGGCTCTACCTTCACACCAGGCCTCTACCTTCACTTCCACAAGTACACATACAACTTCCAGTTCAGCATCGCCACTTGAATGTCTGAAACTACTTCAAACCTATCTCTTGATTAGCAAAGACAGCTCAAAATGTGTTCCTCTCACAGTCTTTTGCATCTCAGTTAAAGGCATCATCACGCCCACATGATTCCTCTTTCATTTACATCTCACATACAATCCATCCTTCGGCAAGGGCCATCAGCTCTGCCTTCAACATTTATCACCAATCTGACTACTCCCATTACTGTGGTCCTAACTACAGTCATCTCTCACTGGAACTAACTCCTTTCACTCCTTCTCCATGCTATGACCTTCCAGCTTAGACCTCCATACACTCTAATGGTACATGGAGATTTTGTATGTATGTACAAAGGGGACATAAGCAAGAACTGTTTAAAACTACCAATTCCTGATCTAGACTCCATTAATAATATTTTATATTATCAATAAGCCTAACAAAGCTCTTGTAGTATAATCACATGCCAGTTCTTCTTAACCACCTATTTAACTCATAACTGCCCTTTTCTCACTTAACAAAAGAAATGCACTCTGCTCGCCCATCCTCTACCTCGCTCCAAAGTGGAAAAAACAAACACTGGGACACCAAAGAAACTATCATTATAAGAAAAGCCTTTTTAAAATCAAGGATCTTTAAACTGAAACCTAGAGATTTCACTATGCACTTTCCTAGTTTGTACATATTTCTATAAAGAGAAAGCATGACATTAGGCACAGGGCACTTGGCCCAAAATCAGATGTTCTAAATTCAGGTATACTGCAAACGGGATACTGAGAGTGACAATAATTTTTGCTTAACAATTTTTTGCCTTGTGAACCCCAAACGATTATCAACTAAGGACATCACTTCTAAATGACAGCAGTGTAAAAGAAGAAGAGGCAAGAAATGCTAAAGAGATCAGAATTTCATTTCACTTCTGCATCAAATCGCATGGCAAAGATGCATGCCGGATCTAAGAGATCGTTTTGCTGTTTTTTTCCTAAAAGAATCCTGGGAAATAACTTGTTATAAATCACACCCTATTTGCAGTTTTACTATGTGAGGTAAGAGAAAGAGCACTCTTACTTACCCACGGCTCAGTCTGTGTTAGCTCCACATTGTTTATGATTTGGAGAAGGAGGAGGTGAAAAATTCTACATTTATTTCCCACAGACCAATATTACCTCAGCAAAAGAAACATGTCTCTAACATGATTTAACATCTTTATTTTCTTCAAAGAGGAACATTACCATTAGCTTTTTTATTGGGTACTATCCTTTGACTAAATGCCCGTGTCTATTAATGACACTCAACAAGCATTTCTCTATGTATTCATTCTTACCATGTACTCATTAGAATTAGATTAACTTAAAAAAATGTAATTGATCATATCATAACAACATATACAGTAGGTGAGCATAGGTGCAGTTTAAGCAGTAGAGCTAATAATCATTAGAATTCTATTTGTAAGTCCCACAATTACAGTATCTCAGTAACATTTACATTTACTATTATTTTCCATTAGACTTTCCGTTATTCTAGCAATAAATAATTTCATGCTTGGACAAAAAAAATTGAAATTTAAAACTTTTAAAGTCTCATTCAATTCCAATACCATTATACATTTTATGTTTAATAATTATCAAACTCTTTATAGACTTTGTTGTTTCAATCAATCGTTTTAGTAGTAATTACAATAATCCTTTCTACACATTTTTAACACTTAGAGCTTTATGAGCAAAGATACTAAAATATAAAAAATGCTTAGTGCTGGCCAGGCATGGTGGCTCACACCTATAATCCCAGTACTTTGGAAGGCCAAGGGCGGCGGATCACCTGAGGTCAGGAGTTCAAGACCAGCCTGACCAACATGGAGAAACCCCCGTCCCTACCAAAAATACAAAATTAGCCGAGTGTGGTGGCACATGTATGTAATTCCAGCTACTCGGGAGACTGAAGCAGGAGAATCATTTAAACCTCAGAGTCGGAAGTTGTGGTGTGCAGAGATCGAGCCATTGAACTCCAGCCTGGGCAACAAGAGCGAAACTCTGTCTCAAAAAACAAACAAACAAAAAAGCTAAGTGCCGTGGCATACTCCTGTAATCCCAGCTCTTTGAGAGGCTGAGGTGGGGGATCACTTGAGCCCAGGAGATCAAGACCAGCCTGGGCTAAACATAGTAAGACCTCATCTTTTATTTTTTAATAATAAAACAATAAAAAAAATCCTTACATCAATGTATGTGTCCGTGAGTGTGTACTGATACCCAGAAATTGTAAGACGATCATTAAAATACATTCACATACAAATACAATAAACTCTGTGTGGGAAACAAGAGACGTGAGTTCAAGAAGAAAAACAAATCTTCTGATGGTTAAAGAAGAACTTACTCATGTATTTTTAAATGAACGGACGGTGGGAATCAAATCATCATGGTATTAACATTCTATTGGATACATTTTAAAGTGGTCCATATATTACTTTACTATGTCAATTTTTACTCTACACTTGAAATTACATCCTGTTCAACTATCTGTACTTAGGATGAAAATACTCAGTTGCCAACAATTGGGGAAGGGAATACAGAAGTTTGAAATATTATCATGGGGGAACTTGAGCACCATACTACAGCATAATTAGTGTGACTGTTCAAAGTCTTGCTTGCCCTATGAAAACCTTCCCATGAATATCCATGCACAAGGAAGACTACCTCTGTGACTCTCGGGACCCTGCTCATGTCTCTTTACAAGCTGGCCTGTACGTGCATTACAGCCACGGGACCCTCCTTCAGTAAATGCAGCCCAACACTTGCAGTTCCTACTTCAATTTCACTGGACTTTCTATTCCCTCCACCTGGAATACTCTTTAATGCCTTCTTTCTCATCATTCACGTTCCTACTCAGCCTCAGGAAGAATGGACTCTCTCTGCATTACTTCTTGCAAACAGTGCAGGCTAAGTTGCCTGAAAAGCCTTAAGTAAGACTTCGGAGGTGCCTTCCGTAAACAATCTATCTACAATCACCTGTCGCTTCCCGTTATTATCTCCATGGCACCTACTGCTTTCTGAAACTATTTATGTGCTTCTTCACTTACTTTCCTTTCCGCCATAACAATGTAAGCTTTATGGGTGAGAAGTGGTTATTTTGCTCACCACTCCATTCTTGGAACCTCAAACCATGCCATGCCTGAGAAAATTTTTGCTAAATTAATCATAGGCGTGAAGTAAAGGTGACTCATAGTCCTAGAATAGCTTCTACATGTCAAGCACTCTGCTGGGACAGTTACTCAGTCTCACTCTATTTACTCCTTACGAGAATTTTCTAAAGGGAGTATTATTCCTTATATATTTAGTTGAATAAACTGAGTTTCAGAGGTTAAGTAACTTGGACAAATTGCATCAGTTAATAAAATGGCGGTGACAGGATTTAAACTCCGGTACTGGATCTTAATCATCCTCTGCTAGAGCTTTATCCATTATGACATGTTGTCATTTTATTTCCCTTACAATATTTTCATTTATCATCTTATTTGATCCTCACAACAGGCCACATCCTATCATATCTGCTTTCCAGATAATGAAACTAAGGCTACAAGAGTCAAAAAGCTGTGTCCATGGAAACAAAGCTACTTAGGGACCAACTGGAACTCAGGTCCTCCACCCCTGGCTCTAGCCCTCCTCCTACAACCCCTCGTTGGCACAGGCTAAAGCAGAAATTGGTGAATTAAAACCAGGTTGACTGGTGAATGAATTTCCCAACATGTCCCACTGTGCCACTGTCAAAAGCTTGGGAGTTTACAAGCGCCACGGACTTTCTGAGATAAGATAAAGATTTTGGTAAGCAACATTAGCCATACTAATGAAAACCTAAGTAATCCTAGTAAGAGGCGCAGTCTAGCCAAGGTGTGGGCCTGCAGTCACAGCAGACCCTGCCCCATCCAGCCACTGCTCCAGATTTGGCAGAAAACCAAAGTGCACACATGATGACCTGGAGTTCCACAAAGTATAATCTTACTTGTGAATATTTAGTATTATTTAAAGATTTTCCCAAGTTCTAGTGCATAAGGATAAATCATTTTAAAAACTCAAGATAATTTTTAACAAAAAGAGTTACATCACTGGGAAAAAAATGTATTGGAAATAGGAAAGTCTGTAGCATATACATCCATAAGCTCTTCCATTAAACAAGAAAGAATGAAAGGACAACTCGAGAACTCAAGTAGGAGCATCTCAATTTTCTCACACAACAGAACACCTTCATTTGCTTGCACAATGCTCAAATCCGTCTTAAAACAATGAACAATTAATGACTTCAAAACATCAGAATCAGTTCCAGTTAAAATTGCAGATATAATTTATGTTGACTCTTCGTTGTCTCTACCTACACTAGGCGGAGACCCTTTAACAGACTGTTTCCATTCCCACCTGACAACCATCAAACAGCAACAAGAAAACTTTGGTTTAGTTTCTCTACTCCAAAGTATCATCAATGTGTCGATAATATTCTCATATTTTTACTCTTCTCCTTATAAAAGTAAAAAGTTGTGGGGAAAACAAAAGATAATTATGGTATCAAAAAATCAGATAATGCTAGATTTAATAGTATGCTTATGTTGCAGTCTGCTACTCAACAATCTGCATTGAAAATGTAAGTAGGTATTTATCTTTATCACTACAATTATCAATAGAAAAGTGCAAATCACACTATTGTAACAGTTGAACTGGAGAATTTAGGAGCAGAAAGCAGAAAGATTTTCAGTAATATATGAGAAATTCAATTATTTATTTAGGCTTAAATCAGAAATGTAATCAAAACTTAAAAATGCAATCAAAGAAGATTTTTAAGTAGCACAAGAATAAGATGAAAGACAAGATTATTTTCAGTACAGAAGTTCTGAAATAAAAGCCCAAGTAAAAAGAAAAAGGAAACACCTTCATCAAGGTGGGTGACTATGTTCTAAAATAGTCCTTCATCATACAAAAATGTACCTCCTATAATACAGCAGAACTTTAACGTAGGGGGAAAAAAGAGGTCATTTTTTAAAGTAAACTGTTGTTACAAGGTAACTTTTAATTTGTGCACATAATGTAAATTGCTATGGTGAATGCACGTCGGGTCACTGAAACAACGGTAGCTGAATTCAGATGTGACCTGGCAGCCCAGGTGTTCAGGAAAAGTGCTGTTAACAGTGAGGATTGATGATCTAATCAAACTGTCACAGCCAGATCCTCGGCAGGGTGGTTGGAAGGAGGTGGAGGAGGATAATATTCAGAAAGCAAGCACATGCTTAGTGTTACTTTAAATTGATGCTGACATTTTCAATTGTGAAAAGAAATTTTTTCCTAAGTAATATAGGAAACAACTCGGCTAACCTTCCGGAGAATATCAGATAATCATGGTAGGTTGTGGTACAAAAGCTAACTTCTCAGAAATGTAAGCACATATGAAATACAAATAATCAGACGTTTTAGAGACTGACTATAGTAATCAGCATTTTAATTACTTTCTGTTTTCTTAGATGTATAATACTATTGTGATGAATATCCTCTCCATGTACAAACAAAGCAACGTATTTAGCCTGGTATTTTTGCATCTGAGTGTGAAAATTTCCCAAAAGGGTACAAATAACCAAGATCCATGTGCAGCTTAATGTAAGACTTCTCTGAAGTCACATGTTAATTAGAATAATTAATATGTTCTTTACTGAATATGCCATGCATTTGTCACATGGCATGCTTACGTTTTTGACTGGACAATCAGCTTTAAATAAACCCTGAATCATTAAGGGTTTTTTTTTTGTTTTTTTTTAAACTCATTGATGATGACAATTTTATAAAACTAAGCACTCAATTTTTAAAATAACAGTTCCCTCCAGAAAATCACTAGACTAGCCTACATTTGTGTGATGATTTACATCACATAAATAAATTCAAATGTGCAAAGAAGTACACAGATAAAAGGAAAAGAAGGACAATGAAATATGTCTAACTTCAACTAAAATAAGTCCTCAACCAATCTTCCCACTGCAGGTCCCCTCAGTTATTAAAAGTGCTCACAAAGACTTCGGGCTTTAGAGGCACTCGGCGTGTTCCTGTTGTTCTGTATTCCTGGCAGCGTCCTGAGCTTTCGATATGCAACCTTTACTCTGAAGCCAAGGACAATCAAGTTTGTTAAATTGCCTCATGTTTTCAAGGCACGTTATAAAGCATTCTCGTGAAAATTTTTCGCTCCATCATTCCTGACCTTTTTGAAACCATGCTCCAGAAAGTATTAATATTGATAAAAACCACATTATCTCTGTCATTCATAGCTGACACACAGACCCAAGGTAACACAACACAGCTTCCCTGGTTTGTACAACATATAAATGTGACCAAACTAGAAATACTAAACTTTCTCTTTCATGCGCAATCAGAATAAGCTTGTAAGTTTTCTGGTAAGACCGACCCATTCTTTAAAATCTGCCTTTTTGAATTCTTTAATAAAATTTAGTAAGATATCAGAGAAGCCACATAATGCACTGCAGAAAATCAACTTAAAATTGCTAAAATGTACAAAGAAAACATTCCTCTCCTAAAAATAAACACTATGCATTCTCAACAACACAAAATGAACCTTGTCATTTTCAGTACTTTATAGAGAAAAATCCCACAGACACATTCTAGATGCCCATTGATAACCAGGTCCTTTTTCTCAGAAAACAGAAAGTATCCAGGGTCTCCCTACCAATGACGGGACCAGCACCAGCACTAGCACGCAATGAACAGAGGGCTGGACCAAGGGGGTATCCCCATTAAGGACCAAAGTGCAGGAAGAACAAAATCAAAACCACCACAGTGCTGATGTCAGCCCCAAATCCATTTCCCCAAGAGCACACGAGCAAGGAGGTCTTCCCCTCACTCCAGTTAGCTCAGGATTGAGTGAAGCATTTAAATACAAGGCTGTTCCAGAGCTTTCTTTTGACTCTGACAGGTAACAAAACTGGCTAAGAGGGTGGTAATGCTGGACTTAGCTATCATTAGCCACCACCCTGGAACACTCAGAATGAGTCTCAACATAATTATTTTAAAAAAGAAAGGTAACACCATAACCAACCCAAATTTATAACTTTTGAATTCTATATGGTCTGAGATACCCTGAAATTCCTACACACTGGCAAAGTTAAAAAAGAAAAAAGAAAAAAAACATAGTCCTACCATCGGTTGGTTGATTACTAGCTTCATGTCAGAACAGAGACTACCATATTTATCATTAATCTTAACTTGACAATGTATTGCAAACTTAATTATTAGTTTCCCTGGAACATTAAAAGCTCTATAAAACATGCATATGCATTAAAACTACTTGACATAAAAATATGCAATTTAAATATATTTAGTATTATTGTTTTCTCCCACTGGATAACCACTATTTTGTCAAACACCTAGAATATTTCACAAAATTTTCTGTTGAAGAATTGTTAACAAAAAGGAAGAGTAAGAGAAAAATTTTCGAACTGACCTGAAGCAAAGCAAATTAGAAATTTCTCTGAAATCTTACAATTATTTTGTTACACAAAATTTGGATTTATTTTAATATAATATTTTCCCTCTCCCTCCAATACATACAACAAAACAACTACCACACATTGTTGGTTGTGAGCATTCAGTGGAGGACTATTCATCTGCAACAAAATAAAAATGCCTTTTCCACAACAGTTCAAAGTGTAGAATTTACACTAGGAAAATAATAACTTGGAAAAATGTATATGTAATATTGTTAACAGAGTAAAAACGTACTATGCCTATTAACTAGTAACATCATGATTCACATAAACAATAGGTTAAAAGGCCATTAAAATTATGTAAACTCACATTTACAAACTGACATAGAATAATGTCCATAACATATAGACTAAATGCAAGCTGAAAAACATGCTGTAAATATATTTGTACGTAGTATAACTACGTGTATATTTATATATACACGAGAATTGAGGGATGTTCATTGAGGGACATTACAGAACGCTAACAGTGTCTTTCAGTGATAAGATTTGAGATTCTATTTATTTTATTCTTCATACTCAGGTATGTTGGTTGTATTTTTTTTAAGCAAAGGAAAAAAATTTTTTGAAGAATTCTGATCAAAATGAAAAGGAAAAGAAAATGGTTATTTTTTCAGGAAGAGCACTTTCTTCCAGCAAGGTCATGTGCTAATAGAACATTTTGAAGGGACTAGGTACTTGGACGATTTCTGGAATGTTTATTGTTCATACAGAGTAATTCACACTCTCCCTCTGTCATGTTCACAGTGAGTAGCATCAATTTAAGCGGTAACTGAAAGAGGTTATAGGTGTCCACTGACACTACAGGACGCTCTTCCACGTGAAGTCCATAAACTAGCCCTGGCTTCTGTATACCACACAGCTATCACTGGCACCAAATGCAAACCAACCAAGAGACCTCCACATGCATCTGCGGGTGTGAAATTCTGATCAAAATAATAAACTGCCTTTGAATTACAGGTTGGATAGGTAGACACCTATAGGTATAAACTAATTAACTGTCTTTCATTTTCAGGATATAATTGAATACACCTGGAAGAGAAAATACACTATTAAAACTTAAATATCCAACAAATGATTTGAGGGAACATTCTATTGCAATCAGTTTCACTGATACCATTACATTGCCATTTTCATGGTCCACGTTTGTGATACTCGAAGTATATATAAAATATAAACAGTCTAGATTTCCATGAAAACACATTAATAATGAAAGAAAAATATAAATGAAGCCTTATGAAATTAATCTCATAGATACTGATTTATAAAATTAATCTCATATACCTTGACAAGGGAATATGACAAACTGAATGTTTTACATTTTTCAGGTATGCAATCATTAATCATACTCAAGAGAAAAACAATTTAAAAATTAGTTGATAATTGATGATCAAGACAAAAATTCATAAGCACTAATGATCATAATATTACTATTTCAAAGTATTCCAAAAAGAAATTATAGAATATCACTAAGAGCATGGACTGCTTATTTTCTAACTTGTTTTAGTAAAACAACAAAGGGAAAGAAAACCTAACAAACTGCCTCAACGTCTAGGATTGCTTTAAATTTATGGAAGAGACTCTTTGAAACATTCTATAGAGTTTTAAAAAAACAATTGGTATAATTAATCTGTTAACAAGCTACGTTTGAGTTACAAATAATGGTCCTAATTATTTTGATCCTGAAACAATAACGTGACAAATGACATAAAAGTTGTCAGTGATAGGGTAAATCACTGACCAATGAAGTCCAGTTATCAGAGACAATCAATGTTAAAATCACATTAATTTCAGAAACATTTCCTGAGACATTGGGCTTCCATTCTACCCAGGAAGCAAACTAATCAAAAACTTTCAGTACATAAAACAAACTGATTTTATATATGCTTCCAATGAGAAATGATTAAGATTGGCTTTAGGCTTCTCCCATCATGAGGAAAAAAATTTATCTTTCTATTACTCTTTTTGAACTGTTCATTTTTCTAAAAATAATTTAAATAATTAGGAAGGCCATAGATGGCAAGGAGAATATGAATTTTAAGAGGCAAGAGGTTAAATGTTCATTTCCATTAAGCGAATCTACAAGAAAGCAAAAAAGACTGAAGATCTCAACAACTGGAAAAAATGTGGAAAAGGGAATGATGTGACTAAAGTTTTGTTTATTGGAAAAAATCTGAAAATAAAAATAATATGAGAATAAAAAAGGCAACAGCTGAATTAAAACAATAAAAGAGTACAATCTAATCAGCAAACTCAAAAGCAGGGGAATGCACAAAATTAGCATAAGAATAACAAAACTACAATAGAAGCATTAAGACCAACAATTACAAAAAGCAGACCAAATTCAGAACTCATGAAATTTAAGTAATTCTATCTTTTCATTAA